>NC_059265.1:1594224-1604224 GCF_017591435.1 Portunus trituberculatus
TAGTAGTACTGAATCCTGGAACAAGAGATGGAACAATATTGTAATGGCGTCCTCCTCAATGCCTGTTGTCTTGTAGTACAGAGGGTTGAGGAAGGTATTGTGGATGATGTAACGATAAGTATGGTATATTAAGGAGAGCCAAGGTGGATCGGGTTTGCGTGGGTGGCTCTGTAGGCCTAAGGAGGAAAACTGCCGTACCAAACGCATAATTAATACGAGCGGAGGAACTTTATGAGTAGGGATTTTGGAATGTTGTGCATGGTAGAAATATTAGTGTTAGCATGAAGTGTACTACAACATGTATAAGGAGGAATAGAGTAAGGAAGGCAGCGTATTTAACATTGCGTGAATTGGCACGCGGGGCAGTAGATTTGAGTGGGGGGCAGGAAAGGACGCGATCTCGGATGAAGGGAGTGAGTGGCACTCTCTACTCGGACATATGTGGGGTGTGGACGCGTCACGGTGAGCGAGGGTCTCTGATCAGGTGGGTAATGTGATCAGGGCAGTGGAATTTCGTGTTAATATAATCGAGGGTGTCATTATGTGGAGTTAAGTCGTGTATTCAAGTGAGGAGAGTGTGTTTCTCTGTTGTTGGTTAAGAGTGCCGCGTCACTTTCATCGTTTTTTGTTCGAATGTACTTTACTTTATTTGAAATATATGTAAAATTGACTTGGAAGAGAGTTTTCCTTCAATGAAAATCCCAGCCCGTGTGGTACAATGATAACACGTCGACGAATGATGAGTGATGAGCAGAGGACTTGTGTCCCGAGAGGTTTTTTTCATGTAGGAAGAGCGCCAGCCAAGGGCAAGAAACAAAGAAAAGATAAATAATACCAAAACAATTGTTCAGTTTACTGTCCATATCAATTTGGAACACTGCCGAACCTGTTATAATGGTCAACAATTTGAAATCATTGAAACTAGCTTTGTCAAATCCCTTGGATACTGCCAACATGAAAAACCTCATAGTACCAATAAACGCACTTACAATTCACTACAAGCACACAGTATGCACCAATACTGACACCACACCACAAAACACACCATACACAACTGACACACACACAAACAACTTAAATCACTCAAAACTAACCCAAAACACCCTGCAACACCTCAAAATATAAAAAGCTCACCCAAAACACATTACAGACACCCAAGTTACCAATATCATCCCTAGACACACACACACACACACACACACACACACACACACACACACTACACTACACTACACACAGAGAGAGAGAGAGAGAGAGAGAGAGAGAGAGAGAGAGAGAGAGAGAGAGAGAGAGAGAGAGAGAGAGAGAGAGAGAGAGAGAGAGAGAGAGAGAGCAAAGAGAGAGAGAGAGAGAGAGAGAGAGAGAGAGAGCAAACAAATCTTAACAGAAAAACAACAACAACAACAAAAAAACCACAATTTCCTTTACTCCTATATCCAGGGCAGAACACGGAGACACAGGCTTGCCCGACTTTAGTGAACAGCGGCGGGCAGTCAGTGTGGTGCAAGGTGTAGGTAATCTGCGCCGTGAATTGACCGCCCACAGCCTCCGCCACGTCCACCTCATTCTGCCTGTCGTCACCTGGGAACGAAGCGGGTAATCAATGATAAAGGACACTTGTTATAAGGGCCCACTGACACTGAGCTAGCCTGTTGAGGGCCTCAAAACATACTCAAAAATCCTTGTATAGGCCCAATTCACTCTTACACACACCCACGACAAACCACACATACCCAAACCCTCTTAAAATCTCAATAACATTCCAGAACACACTAAGAAAACACAGAACAGGTTAAAATACCTCCAAACTCACTAGAAACACCCAATATTTAATGAAATATCCCCCACACACACCCAAAAGACCACTAACCCCCCCCCACTTATAACACTCATAATAATACCAAATCCCACTCAGAACACCAACCAATCCTCAAAGTTCTCCCAAACCACACTCAAAACATACTAATACACTTACCTAAATATTACACCTTGGCTTCTTCTACTATTCCACCTTTATTTCTCATTTTTTCTTCATTCTTCTCCATTATTACTCCTTCTTCTTCCTCCTCCTCCTTCCATCCACACGTCTGAGCCTAGAAACACATCAAAACACTAGATATTAGGCAAAATATTTAGGAAAAGGAGGGTGACTTAAGTATTGTAGCTTTGCTGCTGCTCCTCTTCCTCCTCCATTTCTCCTCTCTTCCTCTTTATCCTCCTTTATTTCAACTTTCTTCCTCTTTCTGCTACAATTATCTAAACATCTGAACCTAGAAACCCACGAAAACACGTAGAAATCACTAGATATTAGGCAAAATATCGACGAACTGTGGATTTGGAAAATTGGCGCCAGCCACTACCTGGGTGGGCTGTGGTCATCCGAGAGAGAACGGGAACGGGGCTGACTCGGCTAAATTACGTAAATCATTTCATTTCAAAATGACTTTTACAAAAACGAGGCCACGGCCAAATGCTTGTTATTTTATGACGTGATAAATACTTAAACTAATTTTCAAAATATCAAAATATCTCCAGCTTAACTGGTTTTTAAAAAAGGTCTAAATTAAGTACGTTAAAAGTACAAAACATTTTAACCCATAAATCTCTTAAAACGTCCTGTAAAGTCAAGCCATTTTCACTTGGCGTGTATTTTATCACATTTCAGGGAGTCTGAGCTTTCTTTTAGGGCATTCTACAGCGTGTTAGACCGAGAAGCAGAAACGTGAGCAAATAAAATAAAGAAAAATAAGAGCTTTTTACAACAGCACCAAACACCATTTCAAAGTCCACATATTTCACTCAATAGATTGATTTCACACTTAAAAGAGGACAGACACTTTTGCTACCATAAAGGCCCACTTATACCTTGAAATGAAAAAGCTCAAAACTCCAAGTGGGAAATTTTGAGCGTTAAAAGCCTTTAACATACGCCATAAAACACCACTAAACGCCACATATTTACCCAGCACAGGCGCGGAACACACTTCAAACACAACGAAACATTTATAGAAACCATAAAAACATACCATGGAAGCGTAATATTAGCGTCAGGAAATATTGGAAAAAAAGTATTTGACCCAACTGGCTGGTGACGGGTGGGTGAGGGCGGTGTAGGGTGTTGGCTAGGGGACCGTCGGGGGGGAAGCGGCCTGGAGGCAACACCGGCGGCGGGACATCCATATATAGCCTTTATCATCTCACCAAACCAAAATTAAGCCACACAGAGAAATTTTGACTAGACTAAATGAAATGTTAGACTGGTGGCTACCTTGTGACACATGTTTGGCCGAGGGTAAGTGAAGGAAACAAATATGAGAGGGTAATACAGACGCCTTGCTCTTTTATGCTCCTTATACCATTACTTGAAAATATTTGCGTACTGTTTTCACTCTCATATGTAAAGAAAACCTAACATTAAGTGAATAGCCTTATAAATACCTTTAATAGACGAAGATTAGGCAGTGTGGTGAAGGCTTGCACGGTTTCTCATACTGATTGCCTCTTGGTGCTCCTTGAAAACTGTCGGTAATATAGCAACACTTCACTTTATTTGTGTGTGTGTGTGTGTGGGTGTGTGTGTGTGTGTGTGTGTGTGTGTGTCTGTGTGTGTGTGTCTCTGGGTGGATGTGCATGGGTCAGTATAGCCCACCGCCACAACTGTGTTCACCACCACCACCGCTAAGAGACTACTGCCGTAGCAAAAGGTTATCTGTGAAGTCAGGACGCATGTATATATGTTTATGATAACTATCTGTCACTAAATCTCTTATTAATGAGACGCTATGCTTATACAAATACCACATGTCGATTTATTGGTTATTGTGACATCTTCCTCTTCGTTATCGTGTCCAGCTTTTGTTATTTGTCAAAGCAGGAAATATTAAATTGTATCTTGTTGTACAGCGAGTGTTGGCAAATCCGCGAGGCAATAAACAAGGTGCTTAAAAGGCAGACTGTACTATTTTTCTCATTCTCCATTTCTACCGCCTGATATACGAGTATTTCTGACAATAAACCAGGGTGACAGGATACTAAGTAGAGCAATATAGACTTTTTCTATCTACATACACATCTATATTATTATTTATATACGAATTCATTGACTCATCTATCTGCCTGCCTATCCATCTATCTGTTTGTTTGCCCAACTGTCTATTTACATATCTATCAACCCATCAAATTACCCGCTTATCCATCTATCTTCACACAAGCATATAAATACCACTACCACCATGTGTAATGAAACAATACTGTGTTGACTGACTTGAAATTCCAGCATGTGACGGAACTGTATCAAAACGTGACAAGGATACACACAACTGATTTTGAGTTTGTCTGCAATTGGGGTCAAAATTGCAAAAAATATTCATGCCCGTCCACGACAACACTGAACATGCAACTGGACGATCCCACGCTCCTTGTCCACACACACACACACACACACACACACGAAGGTTGGTGAGTTGTGTATCATTCCTTTGAGATGACGCCAAAATACCGAAAAATGGCGGATGGAACCCGTTGCGTAACTTTGTGTCATATTTTGACACGCAACGGTGAAGCACTATCCTGTCAACACTGCTACGCAACGGTGATCCGATACGTGGAAATGCAACAAGTGTGTACACGCCTTAATTAAAACACAAACAATATTCATACACAGTGTTATACCCGCAACCCCGACCGCCGCCCTCCACCGCTCTGCAGCTGGTCCCGCGGCACGCAGGGTGGCCAGCCAGACAGCCGAGGTGACTCTGGGCGGCGGACTAACCTTCCTTCAAGACGTGTTTGTGTCCGTGGTGGAGGAATGAACTGATGGTGGTAGTGGTGGTGGTGGAGGACAGGATTCAGAGTGAGTGAGTGAGTGAGTGAGTGAATAAGTGAGTGAGAAAGATCAGGACAGGAAAGAATAGAAGAAAGAGGAAAAATAAGTATATCTTATCAGAGCACAACATTTTTCCTCCCTCCCCCACCCCAGGTCTCGTGTCTGGTGATGAAATGGACGTCTGGTCAGTGGTGGTGGTGGTGGTCAGTTGCCAAATGAAAATATTCTACGTCACCAGCTCCACCTTGAAAAGTCGCTCCAGTTTGGTCATTACCGCAGACTGATGGAAAGTTTGAAGTTAATTTGGGCAGCATGACGTTATGAGGATAATGAATATAATGATGTAAGAGCTGGAGAACCACTGATGAGAGAAGAGAGGCGAGAACTGAAGTGACAGGAAGCAGCACTTCCTGCTTGCGTCACGTGAGCGTATTGCGCGCTGGTTGGGCACATGGTAAGAACCCAGTGAGCATGGCGGGAACTTAGTGAGCGTGGCGGGAGCCTGATCACATGCGTGTTATGATCGTAGTTAAACCCGATTGGACACAATGATATCGTAGCGATATCAAGGGACGTACGCAGTTAAGGCTTGGTAGATACGTAGCAGTGGAGGGATTTCGCAATTCCATCACGTCTCCACTACGTCCTCAAAAATTTTATGAACGTGTTGAGAACCTGCTGCACGTAGTATGGACCGCCTCTGGTGTGATGGGGCCTTGACACGGAGAGTTTATCCCTGTCAGTGACGCACACCAAACTTGTCTCGGGAGCCTCGCTCGTCTCCTCTCCACCTCCCCCTCCCCCGCTGTTCCCCACACTCTCATCACTCGCCTTTTAAATCTCATTGATGTTTACTTGATTGATTGATAAGTTTATTGTTATAGCAGTGTATACACCATCGAACTGTTGTCAATTTACGTATGAATGAACCTAACAAATTACCAGCTTATGTATCTATCTATCTACACACAAGCATGTAGATATCTCCACCAGCACCGCCAACACCCACACCTGCCCACCTTCGCCATCATGAACGGCAGTGTGTCAGTTTACACAATACTACTAGTATTTCCATGCCACTATATTGTAGCATCATATCACCTCAGACGCTGGTCAACAAGACGAGACACAGCAATTGGAGACCAGACCAGACGACACGAGAGAGAGAGAGAGAGAGAGAGAGAGAGAGAGAGAGAGAGAGAGAGAGGAGAGGAGAGGAGAAATGACGACACACACAAACACACTTACCATTCACTTACCACACACACACACACACACACACACACAAAGCTATGGGCGGCGTCAACAGCTCCACACCCACTGCCGCCCACATTTGTCCCGCCCATGCATGCTCACGCCCAAGCTTCCCCAGTCAGCCCATACGCCTCCGCAGCCGCCCTCACTATATAATGAAGTGACTCAAGACACACAGATCCACGTGTTCCGGAGAAAACTGACGTCTGACAGGCGAGGAGAGAGAGAGAGAGAGAGAAGAGAACTGACAAAGAGGTGTTTACTAGAAGTGTCGTCAGGTGGCGGCGTGTAACTGTTACAAAGAGTGTCTCCATCTTGTGGTGGTGATTGATGCACTACATAAAGCAGAGTTCAGTGTAATTATCTTCCAGCAGTCCACCTCGCCATGCCCTCTTGTGTTTCTTGTTAAAGCAGGCGCCAATTATAATGCTATAAAGTGCTTATACATTATTTCAAAGTGAGGTGCGCATCTTGTTATTGTGCTTCACACAGCCACTCACTCACGACCCCTGCTTAAAGCCAAACAACCTCCAACCACCATCGACAAGAGTGTGGACACCTTCGCGAGGAGAGTGTGCACACTTCGCACATACACACAGCCTGCCAGGCCACGGCCTTCTCCTACAGGCCTGATGGATGTGACCTTCAGTGCGAGTAGGCCATCCGCGTCTACTGGGTGTGTCGGGAGTGTTTGGGAACTCCGCCGTGGTCTTGTTTGAAGTGGTTTTGGTGCACTCACTAGGCCTTCTGCCATGCCTTACAAGTGTTGCGTTCCTTTATGTAAAGGGAATGACAAAAGTGGGCCAAAGGTGTGCTTATTTTCATTCCCAAAGAAGAGAAGCTTGCGCGGGCTTGGCTTCATGTTATCAAGCAAGCACACTCCACCCCAACCAAAAGCACCAAGGTAAGTCAACTAAACCAATGTTTATTGTATACAACTAGTAGACTTTTATCCACATTATAATACAGGGTGTAACACGAGTTTCTGCGAATACTTGTAGAGGTGAAAGTACAAGTTTGTTTAGTCGTGGGGTGAAATTCAAGTGCATGTGGCGGGTGACTGTTACACCGGCTGGGCCGGTCGGGTGTTTTATGTTATAGAAACACTATATCAACTTACTCCACCTTACTGTAAGTGTGTGGCATTTTGAATATATTTTCTTAATCACAGCACAATCAAAATGTATTTACCGTCACCGTCTTAACGTGAAATTTCAAACAGCTAATTTTCTGCTAGATAGCCTCACTACCGCCTTCCTGCCAGGGGAGGTGGGTAGCCTTTTATTTTATTTGTCACTAATTATAGACATGTTAACATTGTGTAATGTTTACCGGTAAATTCTAATCTGTAATACCACTTGTCTGATCATGGGATACTGTAACACCCACAAATTTGCAGAAATGATTGAATAACCCACTACTTTTCACCATCGACCAAACTGCATAACTGGCTATCATTTCTACAAGTTTTGGGGTACAGCAATATTCTGCAATGAGACGAGTAGTATTGACTGAGAGGTAATTTACAGATAAATCTGACACCGTGTTAGAATGTCTGTAATTACTGACAAATAAAGTAATAGGCTATACGGGGACACCTTGCCTGCCTGAGGGAGGCTAGCAGCAGATCAGCTGTTCGGAATTTCACACCAAGATTGACGGTAAATAAATCTCGATGGTACTGCATGATTTTGACAGACAAAAAATCTCTGTTCAAAGTACCACACACTTACAGTAAGGTGGACATGGTGTTTCTACCAAATAAAACAATCGCCCGTACCAGCCACACTTAGATTTCACCCACGACTAAACAAAGCCTCAAAAGTCATATGAGTATAGAACATTTTTTACTTAGAATAACTTGTTCTTTCGCCTCCTAGAAGTATTCGCAGAAACTCGTGTTGCACCCTGTATAATGATGTGATGATATCAGTTTATCATATATTTAGTGTAGGTGAACATAAGGAACCTTGGCTACTGGAGTACTACCTTAGGCTAGGTTAGGATAGGTAAGGGTAGGTTAGGGTAGGTTAGGGTAGGTAATGAAACAAATGTATTGATCAAAATAAATGTTTTGAAATCAAGAACAGCTTTTATGCAAATTAATTATTGGTAAGATAAACAGAGAAAGGTGGGCAATAACCTAACCCTAGCCTGCCCTAACCTATCTTAACCTAACCCATCTAAAGGGGTCTAAAGAGGGTGTTTTTAGCTTGTTGGTTTAAAGGGGTGTTTTTAGCTTGCTGGTCTAAAGGGGGGTTTTAGCTTGTTGGTCTAAAAGGAGTGTTTTCAGCTTGTTGGTCTGAAGGGTTGTTTTAGCTGGTCTAAAGCTTGTCTAAAGGGTATGTTTATCTTGCTGGTCTAAAGGGTATGTTTATCTTGCTGGTCTAAAGGGTATGTTTATCTTGCTGGTCTAAAGGGTATGTTTATCTTGCTGGTCTAAAGGGTATGTTTATCTTGCTGGTCTAAAGGGTATGTTTATCTTGCTGGTCTAAAGGGTATGTTTATCTTGCTGGTCTAAAGGGTATGTTTATCTTGCTGGTCTAAAGGGTATGTTTATCTTGCTGGTCTAAAGGGTATGTTTATCTTGCTGGTCTAAAGGGTATGTTTATCTTGCTGGTCTAAAGGGTTTATATGTTGCTGGTCTTGCTGGTCTAAAGGGTATGTTTATCTTGCTGGTCTAAAGGGTATGTTTATCTTGCTGGTCTAAAGGGTATGTTTATCTTGCTGGTCTAAAGGGTATGTTTATCTTGCTGGTCTAAAGGGTATGTTTATCTTGCTGGTCTAAAGGGTATGTTTATCTTGCTGGTCTAAAGGGTATGTTTATCTTGCTGGTCTAAAGGGTATGTTTATCTTGCTGGTCTAAAGGGTATGTTTATCTTGCTGGTCTAAAGGGTATGTTTATCTTGCTGGTCTAAAGGGTATGTTTATCTTGCTGGTCTAAAGGGTATGTTTATCTTGCTGGTCTAAAGGGTATGTTTATCTTGCTGGTCTAAAGGGTATGTTTATCTTGCTGGTCTAAAGGGTATGTTTATCTTGCTGGTCTAAAGGGTATGTTTATCTTGCTGGTCTAAAGGGTATGTTTATCTTGCTGGTCTAAAGGGTATGTTTATCTTGCTGGTCTAAAGGGTATGTTTATCTTGCTGGTCTAAAGGGTATGTTTATCTTGCTGGTCTAAAGGGATGTTTATCTTGCTGGTCTAAAGGGTATGTTTATCTTGCTGGTCTAAAGGGTATGTTTATCTTGCTGGTCTAAAGGGTATGTTTATCTTGCTGGTCTAAAGGGTATGTTTATCTTGCTGGTCTAAAGGGTATGTTTATCTTGCTGGTCTAAAGGGTATGTTTATCTTGCTGGTCTAAAGGGATGTTTATGTTTATCTTGCTGGTCTAAAGGGTATGTTTATCTTGCTGGTCTAAAGGGTATGTTTATCTTGCTGGTCTAAAGGGTATGTTTATCTTGCTGGTCTAAAGGGTGTTTATTGCTGGTCTAAAGGGATGTTTATCTTGCTGGTCTAAAGGGATGCTGGTCTAAAGGGTATGTTTATCTTGCTGGTCTAAAGGGATGTTTATCTTGCTGGTCTAAAGGGATGTTTATCTTGCTGGTCTAAAGGGATGTTTATCTTGCTGGTCTAAAGGGATGTTTATCTTGCTGGTCTAAAGGGATGTTTAAAAGGGATGTTTAAAGGGATGTTTATCTTGCTGGTCTAAAGGGATGTTTATCTTGCTGGTCTAAAGGGATGTTTATCTTGCTGGTCTAAAGGGATGTTTATCTAAAGGGATGTGTTTATCTTGCTGGTCTAAAGGGTATGTTTAGCTTGCTGGTCTAAAGGGTATGTTTATCTTGCTGGTCTAAAGGGATGTTTATCTTGCTGGTCTAAAGGGATGTTTATCTTGCTGGTCTAAAGGGATGTTTTAGCTTGCT
>NC_059265.1:1609224-1616724 GCF_017591435.1 Portunus trituberculatus
TGAAGCCTGTATTATGAAGTGTCAACCCGGTATTGCCTGATAAAATGATGTGGTATTCGGTATTTACAAGAGAGTTTGATGAGGCAGTGCACGACTGTTGTGAAGGTGATGATGGTTAACCTCTTCAGTACCAGGACGTGTTTACATATTCATTCTGCTTACTAACTGGTGGTGTTTGACCACTAATCTTTTGACCTCATACACCCTTCCTCACGCAAACTAAATACTCAAATCGCACTACAACCTAAAAAATGTGTGTCAGTATTCAAGGGATTAACTGCCTTGTAATAGCCCCGCCAGTCACTCATACTACTACTACTACTACTACTACTACTACTACTACTACTACTACTACTACTACTACTACTACTACAAAAACAATCTTTCTACTACTACTACTACTACTACTACTACTACTACTACTACTACTACTACTACTACTACTACTACTACTACTACTACTACTGCTGGTACTACTACTACTACTACTACTACTACAATCTTTCTTTCTACTGGTACTACTACTACTACTACTATAAAACAATCTTTCTACTACTGGTACTACTACTACTACTACTACTACACTACTACTACTACTACTACTACTACTACTACTACTACTACTACTACTACTACTACTACTACTACTACTACTACTACTACTACTACTACTACTACTACTACTACTACTACTACAAAACAATCTTTACTACTACTACTACTACTACTACTACTACTACTACTACTACTACAAACAATCTTTCTACTACTACTACTACTACTACTACTACTACTACTACTAAACAACACACACACACACACACACTGTACTTCACCACCAGTTATCTCGTCTTCTTCAATGACACTCAACTGTTCCCTCACTTCTATAGACTGAACATCCTGGCTCTGTCATTTACTTCTACTAATCTAAACTGGGAATCTTCACACATCATCACATTAGAACAATCAATATAAACACTCCCTATGAAATGAGGCGTCTTCAGTATTCTCCGCCAGTTTTCCTCTCCCCTGCTGGTAACTCCCTCCAAGTCAGCAGTATAGGTAACCTTCACATACATATATTGTCTTAGATAGGCTGGCTGTTCCTCTTACCAATCTTTCTTTTCTAACTGACTGTCCTCACCTTTACTCTCATCGCCTGATTGTTGTGGCATTAGTGATTGTTGTTGTGAGTGGTTGTTAGTGTTATTATTATTGTTATTATTATTTATTGTTATTATTATTTATACTACTACTACTACTACTACTACTACTACTACTACTACTACTACTATCATTATTATTTATTTGTTTATTTATTTATTTATTTATTTATTTATTATTATCATTTATCGTACTACTACTACTACTACTACTACTACTACTACTACTACTACTACTACTTTCATTATTATATTTATTTATTTATTTATTTATTTATTTATTTACTACTATACTACTACTACTACTACTACTACTACTACTACTACTACTATATTATCACCATCATCATCATCATCATCATCATTATATTATCATCATCACTACAATCACCATTATCGGCGGTGTAATAATTCAAAGAAGCAGAGGTCACCAGCTCCAGCCCTGCAGGTCATTAACTTGGTGACCTCCAAAGACCCTTGGTAATGTCAACAAAATGGTCTAACCGTGCACAAATCTCAAGGTAAAAATGTGTCCCAGTACTGAAGGGGTTCATTAAGAGAGGTAGCTTAATGCCTCCTCGCTCCTGCCTAACTGCCTGACTGGCTAACAATCGCACCAGCTCCATCACCACTCGTTAATGGCCACAGTCTTCACTATCTTAATCCCCACGTAAGTTTGTGAAGCTGTATAAAGTCACCCAGTAGTAAGCGTAGAGCATGGATATCGTAATGTGTCACGGTACTGAAAGGGTTAGCTATCCATTCTTCTAACGTGTTGCATTTCCGTCTTTACAACTCAATTCAACTCAAGCTTCCTTAGAAAAGTGATCCGTTCATGATACGTTTTTACTAATTTTTTTTAATATTGATTCGTTGATTTGCAGGCAGGGTTCACTTGGAGAGAGAGAGAGAGAGAGAGAGAGAGAGAGAGAGAGAGAGAGAGAGAGAGAGAGAGAGAGAGAGAGATTATCTATCATACTCATTTCCGTTAATGATACTTTTTTTTTTCGTTGATTTACAGGCAAGGTTCACTTGGAGGAGTCGAGAGAGAGAGAGAGAGAGAGAGAGAGAGAGATTAGAGATAATCAATTTCCCATTAAGAGAGAATTATTATTTTTTCATAATCATTTTCGTTAATGATACGTTTTTTTTTATTCGTTCAATTTTCCGTTAATGATACAGGCAGGGTTCACTTAGAGAGAGAGAGAGAGAGAGAGAGAGAGAGAGAGAGAGAGAGAGAGAGAGAGATTATTATTATCATCTTATCATAATCATTTATTACGAAGGAAGCTTCAAACTGTTACAACATAATGATAAAAAAAATTATCGTGTATAATTGTAAGTACTACACGGAAGGTGAGAATGCTTGATGAAACAAATTAATGCAATTGAGTGTGTGTAATGGTTGGTTTGGAAGGAGTTAAAGAGCGTGGCTAGTTTATATCCAGGTGGTGGACCAGTGGTTAGGTTCACTGGCAGCGTTTCATATGCTCGTTTGCCCTCAAGTTGCTCTTTCCTTATTGGCAGGTTGGGGGGGGTGAGACAAGAACGAAGCAACGTCAGCAGTAGCTGGAACAGTATTTATCCAGACACCACGCTCGCTACATCTCTCCAGCCACCACGCCACCACCGACCCCTCGAGTGTACGCAGCCCAGTGTCCGTCTGTCTTGTCGTCGACTTGTGTATATAGATGGCTGAATCAACAGTAACCATCATATGTAAAAACTATGTAGTACCATACAAACATGGCATACATATTGAACAGTGTTGCTGATATCAACTGTAGTAACTTATAATGGTACTTAGCGTATGTTTAGGGTGTGTAATAATATCAGCGTTACAGATATAAGATAATGAGCATGGAAAAAAGAAATAATCTATTATCCAAAGTAAGAAAAAAATAGTAGAAGTTTTGTGAGTGTCGGCAATACTGATGAACCCAGCCTGGCCAGCGGAATAGCCTCGCCTTGTAGTACCAGATGTTGCTATAATTATAAGATAAAATGCTCACATGTACTGGCTTTTACAGTAATTTCAAGACATGATCCGTAAGCCAAGCTAATGTGTAATTTCTATTTTTACAAAATAGTAGGTACATATCAATACCTAAGTGAAAAAAAAAAAAAACATTGCGAGCGGCAACTCTTCCACACCCAGCTGGTGGCCTTGACACATTGGTGGTGGCGACGTGACTGACCTCGTGCCACTCACTTCCTTATTGTTCTTTGCACAGACAGTATGGCAGCCCATTCAAGCCATTCCTCACATTTACACAGCCAGGCTAAAGAAATGGTCTTCCATGTAAGGCAATATTTTCAAGAGGAGAAGGATAAGGGAGCTGTTTCTCCAAGGCCTGTCAAAGGTTGTGTCTCGCACTGCTGCAGCAACGAAGCTTAGCGAGAGCAGTGGAAAAAATGTCGAAAGCAGCAAGAGAAAATGAAGAAAATCAACGTCCCCAGTTTAACTCAGCCAAGAAGAGGGAACGTGCAACACCGGTCTCTGATTTCTTTGATAACTTCAATGAAGGAAGGAGTCTTGCGAAGGACAGTACTCGGTTTTTACGAGAGGAAGGAAATTCCCACCCTGGACAAGATTTATGCAGCTGTTAAATCCGATCTCTCGTATCGTGGCAGCCGTGAAATATTAAGAACAGTACTGAAGAGAATCGGGTTTCGATATGGAAAGGTTGATGGACGAAGATTCCTAATGGAAAAAGATGATGTCACACATGCAAGGTTGATTTTCTTGCACGAAATGAAGAAACACAGAAGTTCAGGAAAAGCATCGTCTACTTGGATGAAACCTGGATTAACCAAAATTACTCAATGTCCAAATGGTGGGTAGACAGCACGGCAGAGAAGGCAACGGGAGTGAGGGTGCCCACAGGGAAGAGTTCCCGCTTGATTTTGCTTCACGCAGGAACGAGAGATGGATTTGTCCCTGGAGCAACCCTCGTTTTCCAAGCAAAGAAGAATGTTGGTGATTACCATGAGCAAATGAATGCGGACACCTTTGAGAAGTGGTTTAAGTCCCAACTACTGCCCAACATTCCATCCTCTTCAGTCATAGTGATGGATAATGCATCCTATCACTCAAGGAAAGTGGATAAGCCACCAACTACTGCAAACAAGAAAGCAGAGATCCAAGAATGGCTGGAGAAGAAGGGTGTTGCAGTGCCAGACGGTCTACTTAAGACTCAACTCCTGCATCTTGTCACTCGCCACACTGCAGCCGCTCACACACAATATGTCATTGATAAGACTGCCTCAGAACATGGGCATAAGGTTGTACGCTTACCCCCATACCACTGCAACTATAACCCAATAGAACTGATTTGGGCACAGGTTAAAGGTTAATATGTGGCAAAGAGAAACACCTTTAAGATTGCAGACCTGAAGCCACTCGTCCAGGAGAGTCTCAACAGCATCACGGCAGACAACTGGAAAAATGCTGTGAGACACTCTGAGGGATTACAAGTGAATGATGAACAGAGAGATATGGTGATTGACCATTATCTCCACTCGTTCACAATCACTCTCTCATCTGATCAAGAGTCGTCAGAACTCTTTTATCATATACACAGGAATAAGGACTACTGGGGACACCTCTTTAAAAAAAAAACGCACAACACAAATACCTCATGGGTGGTGTGGAAAAATTGTCAAATTTAATATATATATATATATATATATATATATATATATATATATATATATATATATATATATATATATATATGCAATTATAAATGTCTTACTAAAAAATCAAAGGTAAGAGAGAGAGAGAGAGAGAGAGAGAGAGAGAGAGAGAGAGAGAGAGAGAGAGAGAGAGAGAGAGAGAGAGAGTGTAACAGTAGTGAAAACGTGGCAACACTGTACAGAGACGCTCCATGCCACTGGTCATATTGTATTTCCATGCATCATATCACCTCAGACGCTGGTCAACAAGACGAGACACAGCAAGGAGACCAGACCAGACCAGACGACACGAGAGAGAGAGAGAGAGAGAGAGAGAGAGAGAGAGAGAGAGACCAGAGAGAGAGAGAGAGAGAGAGAGAGAGAGAGAGAGAGAGAGAGAGAGAGAGAGAGAGAGAGAGAGAGAGAGAGAGAGAGAGACAGAACACACACACATACACCTACAGTACACAACCACCTCTCCACGCATTATAACTACCATACGCCTAATTAACTACCTTAACTACCCTCCACCAGCTAACTGTCCACATGTGACTCCTTCAATGCACGACACACCTTCCTAGTACAGCCTGTCCACCCCGTCACTGTCCCATCACCGTCCCATCACTAATGACACTGTGGCACCATTAATTCACTACCCTTCACTATCCACTCACTCCCACACGTCACGTCACCCCTTCAGTGCATTATTATACAGCTTTCTATTAAACTATCCGCCCCATTACCGTCCCATCACTGTCCCATCATGTTTGTTCCCTCCACTCTATTAATAGACTCACCCTTTCACTGAGCAGGTGGAGCTGGTGGACTAGGTGGGGCAAGTGGGGCGGTCACCGTGTTCACAGGTCTCGTGTCTGGTGAGGAAATGGACGTCTGGTCACTGATTGTGGTGGTGGTGGTGGTGGTGGTGAGTTGCCAAATGGAAATATTGTACGTCACCAGATCCACCTTGAAAAGTCGCTAAAAGGTCGCTAAATCATTGTTGTACATGCTACAAATGTTCCTACACGAAGTAATTGTCTTGACTTACACATAGGCTAATCAGTATAGGGCCCGTTGACTCTAATAAGGACCGTTTATCCCTCCCAGTGACGCAGAGCAAACTTGTCTCGAGAGCCTCACTCATTGATTGATTGATAAGTTTATTGTTGTAGCAGTGTATACACCATCTCTTCACCACTTCCCTACCAGTATTAATAAATTTTCGCATCACAGTCATGCTAGGTATACTCAGTATTATGTGACTGTCTTGATAATACCAGGTGAAAGAATAATACAGTCGGCGGCTTGGCGCCAAGGACCGAAGACGTAGTAGCATTATGCGGCGATTATACTATACGATGGAGTGTAGGTATACTCGTAGATGTCTCATGGCTAATACGCTCATAAAACACTGCATTACTAACTACTTCAAACTTACCAATGCATTAATATTTTGTTATCTGACAACACTGACACTGAGTGAGTCATGATTG
The DNA here is from genome assembly GCF_017591435.1 of Portunus trituberculatus. Lineage (NCBI taxonomy): Eukaryota > Metazoa > Arthropoda > Malacostraca > Decapoda > Portunidae > Portunus > Portunus trituberculatus. The sequence goes on from NC_059265.1 coordinate 1,615,559, forward strand.
ATGGCTGGGATTTCAAGGCCGCGGCGTGACGGCGTCCTACATCTCGATTGTTGCCAGTTGCAGTTTTTTTTTTCTTTAACCCAACCAATCAACATAGGCTCGACGCCTCACACCACATCATCTTCTTTGGCGCTCAACAGTTACATAAGTAGCTAATCCTGCTTCATATAATTATTCATAAACCTTGCAGTTACTCTGTTACGTGGTCATTAACCAGGATGTCATAATTATGAGGAAAAAACAAATACAACTTAGTAACCGAGTTTTATTAGAAAATCTCTTGGTACCTCTTATTATAGTCACAGGCGGAAAAATAATAATAATTGATGAAACTATAAAGATTTTAATATCAGTAGTAAGACCCGAGAACTGAATACAATAATAAATTCGAGAAAATAAATAATAGTAATATTAATAATAATAAGTCAGTGTCTCAACATCAGTCAATGATCAGTGAAAAAAATACCTATCAACTGAGAGAGAGAGAGAGAGAGAGAGAGAGAGAGAGAGAGAGAGAGAGAGTACTGCCCAAATAGTAGCCCTTCTCGCTGAGAGAGAGAGAGAGAGAGAGAGAGAGAGAGAGAGAGAGAGAGAGAGAGAGAGAGAGAGACTCAAAGTTCGTTATTCCCTGTACGTGTGTGTGTGTGTGTGTGTGTGTGTGTGTGTGTGTGTGTAGAAAAAATAATTTACACCAGCATACACTTAAAATGCAGTCACATCGATTATTGCAATATATTGTAGCATAATAATTATTATTATGCTACAATATATTGCAATAATTTGTTTCCTCACATTGTGTTGCACTATTTTCTAGTATTATGAAAACAAAACCATACACAAATGTTTATTTTTATTCCTTATGGTAGTCCAGTGTGTAGTTGTCAACATGATCTTCATCGTCATTAGAGGCATCTATTTGATTATCTTCTTGATTCTGGAAGATGTTCTCATAAAACTGTTGTTCAGCAACACTCAGAAGTGGATACAGTGACCTGATATCTGCCACTTTCTCCTGATCAAGTCTGAGAGGACGGTCATATTTGGGAGTCAACTGTATGGTACTGAGGTTGAAGTTGTTGGGACTGTATGGATCTCTTCCTGGCATGAGGCGCATTCTTGTGGCGTTGGTGAAGTTAGTGGCATCACCATCGTCTTCAGCAGGTCTA
>NC_059265.1:1621724-1644568 GCF_017591435.1 Portunus trituberculatus
GGGGAATAAAGTGTTTAGAGTGAGTTAGGGCACATTATGGATGGAAGTGAAGACGTGAAGGGAATGTGTGGTGTTGGTCAAGATAGAGATGAATTAGGCTGAGGCAGTGAAGGAGTATAAGATAATGTGGCGTTAGATTTAGAGATAATTAGTGAAAAAGATACTGCTGTTCATGTTTTCGTGGTGGTATTGGTGGTGGTGGTAAGAATACGTAGAATGAAGAGTGAAAGGCTGATTGAGGCAGTGAAGGAGTTTGCTTAGGGCTATCTTGCTTGTTAGCTGTAGGGATAATTAGTAAACAAGGTACTGCTTTGTTCATGGTTATTTTTGTCCATTACAGGCGTTGACGATCCAAAGGCCTGACTCCACAGCGGTAATGAGCCTCGTCTACCTTGCACTTAACGGACAACGCTCACTACCAACCTCTGCCTCCGCCACCGCCGCTGCCGCCGTTGAGGGAGACTGGCTGGATGAGTGGGTGATAGAGGCGAGGCAGGTGTGGTGAGGCGGAGGATTGGAGACGAGAACCTACAGATGACGGCAGACACGGAAGATTCCACTAACCAGGTAGATGAATGTGTCAAGATTGGTTGTGTGGGTGTGAGGATCGGGTGTGGGGCAAGTTTGAGGGGGTTTGACGTGGTGTGGTTTCCTGAGACTGGCGTGGGAGATGTGAGAATGAAGGGATGGGAGTGTCAGGATGAAGGGCCAGGATGCTACGTCACACGGGAGACGCTGGGAGGAGAACGAGGGAGAAGGGTGTAACTGGAGTGTAAGTGGAATAACGATCGAGGAGGGCGAGTGAGAGGCTGACTGAGGCAGTGAAGTGTGTATTGTAGGACAGTGTGGCGTGGTACATATGGAGATAATCAGTTAATTTTTCTCCATTACAGGAGTTGGTGATCTGAAGCCATGACTGCAGCGATCCCATGCGTCCTGCACCATCAGGGAAGGACTCTTTGGCTTCGCACTGCGCCTACATTGACCGTTGCCGCCGCTGCTACCGCTACTCGGAGGGGCACTGCCTCGCATTGGTCCTTCACTGCCGTCCCGCTAATACACGTGCCGCCGTCGCCACTACTGGCACTGAGGGACTTCGCCTCGCAGCGGCCTGGCAAACACCTGCTACACCACCACCACTAACTCCACCACCGCAGTCCAGAGATTCAGCTTCGCATAGCAGACATCCTCCTATTCAACGCTTGCTGCCACTACCACCTCATTATGGTGGTGTCACTGTACTTGAAGCTTGGATCTGTTGTCTCTACTGAATAATAATGTGTAAAGAAATCTTTTTGTTTCGGTAAATTTCCTTTCCTGGGAATATTTGTGGGTTTTGTTAAATTTCCTTTCCTGGGAATATTTGTGGGTTGTGGGTGGTTTCAGTGAGTAGTCGCCTCAAGCTGGCTTGGATCCGTCTGACACACCAATATTGCCTCCATTGACCACCACCTACACTCGCTCTAAACGATCACACCCCAGAAATAAAACGCGCTAGATTTGAAGCTTTTTCTATTTATTATCATAAGCAATACAAAAAGTGGTTGTTAGAAAATGAAACTAAAGCGAAAAAGTTACATGACATCAATAACTTAATGTAAAATGGTCCCAAAATACCATCTGGCTGAAAAATCTTCAAACGGTCTACATAAAATACAGCAGCACTACTGGCCAAAAAAACACTAAAAATGGTAAAAATCTAGAAAAAATGGCAAAAAAAAAAATCGTAAAAAAAGAAAAAAAAGCCGAAAACGGGCCCTAAAAATCGTGCTAAGTCGAAAATACTCTAAAGAGTCTCCGGAGATAAGGTGGATGCATATTGGAGCTAAAATTAAATACAAGAGTCTCCCTACACTTTTATTCAATTTTGACATTATTACACATTGCCTGCAAAAAAAAACCCACAAATATTTTCAACTGAATAAAACAATATATATACAAAGAATACAGAGAAAGTCTACACAAATTTTCAACTTAAAAATAAAAACTTGAGTATAAAAAGTGAGCAAAATCCTATGGTGAAAAAGTCTAACAATAAATAGACAAATTTTCAACTTAACAGTATAAAAAAAAAATGTCTACAATGATTTTCAACTTAATAATAAATAATATATAAAAGAATTTAAGTCTACAATAATTTTCAACTTAATATACAATAAATATTAACATCAATATTAACATCAATTTATAATATACAATAAATATTAACATGAATTTTCAACTTTGCAAAATTTTAAGAAATTTCAACTTCACAAATTATTTTTAAACAACTTTTCAAGTTAACAAATATTCAGAGAGAGAGAGAGAGAGAGAGAGAGAGAGAGAGAGAGAGAGAGAGAGAGAGAGAGAGAGAGAGAGAGAGAGAGAGAGAGAGAGAGAGAGAGAGAGAGAGAGAGAGAGAGAGAGAGAGAGAGAGAGAGAGAGAGAGAGAGAGAGAGAGAGAGAGAGAGAGAGAGAGAGAGAGAGAGAGAGAGAGAGAGAGAGAGAGAGAGAGAGAGAGAGAGAGAGAGAGAGAGAGAGAGAGAGAGAGAGAGAGAGAGAGAGAGAGAGAGAGAGAGAGAGAGAGAGAGAGAGAGAGAGAGAGAGAGAGAGAGAGAGAGAGAGCAATCAAAGTAAACAATCAAATAGTAATAATATACATGAAAACAACATTTTAAAACAACACACACATTAATCTTGTGCCCTCCATACACCCTTGCTAATGTCAAAAATGGTCTAATGGTACACAAATCTCAAGGTAAAATGTGTCCCAGTACTGAATTGATTAAAATAGTGAAGGCTGTGGCCATTAATCCTTTGACCACCATAGACCCTTGCTAATATCAATAATAAAATAAAAAGGTGGCCATTAATCAGACCCTGTATGGAGATCAATCCTTTGACCAAGATATCAATAAAATGGAGAGGTGTCTTCACTATTTTAATGGCCACAGTCTTCACTATTTCAACCCTTCAGTACTGGGACACATTTTTACCCTGAGATCTGTGTACCATTAAACCATTTTATTGATATTAGGAAAAGTTTATAGACATCAGAAGGTTAATGGTCACAGTCTTCACTATTTTAACCCCTTCAGTACTGGGACACATTTTTACCTTGACATTTCTGTACCATTAGACCATTTTATTGACATTAGGAAAGGTCTACAGAGGTCAGAAGATTAACGGCCACATTCTTCATTATTTTAACCCCTTTAATACTAGGACATCTTGAGATTTTGTGTACCATTAGACCATTTTATTGACAGTAGGAAAGATCTATAGACGTCAGAAGACTAATGGCCACATTCTTCACTATTTTAACCCCCTTCAACATTGACACACATTTTACCTTGAAATTTGTGTACAATTAGACATTTTATTGACATCAGGAAAGGTCTATAGAGGGCAGAAGAATAATGGCAAGTCTTCACTATTTTAACCCCTTCAGTACTGGGACACATTTCTACCTTGAGATCTGTGTACCATTAGACCATTTTATTGACATTTGGAAAGATCTATTGAAGGCAGAAGATTAATGGCCATAATCTTCACTATTTTACCCCTTCAGTACTGGGACACATTTTTACCTTGAGATTTTAGACCATTTTATTGACATTAGAAAGATCTATGAGACCAGATTAATAGCCAGAGTCTTCACTATTTAACCCCTTCAGTACTGACACAGATCATTGAGATTTGTGAGAGAGAGAGAGAGAGAGAGAGAGAGAGAGAGAGAGAGAGAGAGAGAGAGAGAGAGAGAGAGAGAATGACAAGATTTCTAGAGAGAAAACCCTGAGAGAAAATTGAGAGAGAGAGAATAAAGAGAGAAGAATGAGAGACAGTTGTAAAGGCAGAATGACAAGATTTCTGTATTATTAAGTGGAGAAACAGTCTTGAAAACCCTGCCAGTCATCTGTGTGGCCTTGGAAAACAGTGGTGGTGAGAGAATAAGGGTATTTTATGGTTCCTGAGGCAGAGTGACATTTCTACAATATTAAGTGGAGAAACACTCATGAAAACCCTGCCAGTGATCTCTGTGGCCTTGGAAGGCGTGTTGTTGAGACAGCTAAGTGTTTGTGAATACAGGCCTTTGTCTGACACACAAGCAGCAACAATGCACATTCTTCATTCCCTCTGAGTTCAGTAAGTGAAGGAGTGAGTGAGTGCTGAGTGAATCTCTTAACAAGCACACTGCATCTTTGTCCAGAGAATCCAACACTTGCTTCACAAACTCATGTGGGGGATTGAAATAGTGAAGACTGTGCCCATTAATCTTGTCACCTCCATACACCCTTCTTAACCCCTTCAGTACTGGGACACATTTTACCTTGAGATTTGTGCACCATTAGACCATTTTATTGACATTATTGAAGGTCTATGAAGGTCACAAGATTAATGGCCACAGTCTTCACAATTTTCACCCCACATGAGTTTGTGAAGCTGTACAAAATCACCAAATAGTCACCACAAGGAATATGGAAATGTGTCATGGTACTGAAGGGGTTAATGTCAAAAAGGGTATTACCATAGCCAAACTTTCTTCAAATGCCCTCAAAAACATGCCAAATGGTCTTAAAATACCATAAAACATGCCAAATGGTCTTAAAATACCATAAAAACATGCCAAATGGTCTTAAAATACCATAAAACATGCCAAATGGTCTTAAAATACCATAAAACATGTCAAATGGTCTTAAAATACCATAAAACATGTCAAATGGTCTTAAAATACCATAAAACATGCCAAATGGTCTTAAAATACCATAAAAACATGCCAAATGGTCTTAAAATACCATAAAACATGCCAAATGGTCTTAACATACCATAAAAACATGCCAAATGGTCTTAACATACCATAAAAACATGCCAAATGGTCTTAACATACCATAAAAACATGCCAAATGGTCTTAAAATACCATAAAAACATGCCAAATGGTCTTAAAATACCATAAAAACATGTCAAATGGTCTTAAAATGTCCTTATAATTAAAAATGCCAAACTGCTAATCTATCCTAACTATTCTTCATGGCTCCAGGTGTTGTCTTGTACTCTGGGTGTTGCTGATGGCTGTAGGTGTTGTAGAAGGCTTGTGTTGTGTTGTCGCTTGTCTTGTCTTGGCTTGGTGGTGCAGTGTTCCAGCAGCAGTGTGTCTTGACTTTCCTGTAATGAGAGGTGCACTGTTTATATTGAGTCACCTTCACTATTTTGTAAACTGAACTGAACGCAACTCAAATGCCGTTAAAACATGTCAAACTTTTTTAACTGACCTCAAAACATGCAAAACTGTCTTAAAATCCTATCAAAACATATCAAACTGTCTTATAATTTCCTCAAAACCTGGCAAACTATCTTAAAATGCCCTCAAAACATACCAAACTGTCTTAAAATGTCCTCAAAACATGACAAACTGCCTTAAAATGGCTTCATAACATGCCAAATCTGTCTCAAATTAAAGATGTACTTACACATTAGTAGACCAATTCAGAAAAATGAGCTTTCACCTAATCTTTTCAATTAAATAGAAAAATTTTAGTTTATTCTAAATTTCTAGTGTATTGCTATGATCTTAAATAATTAATATGCAACAAATTATACACAATGCACATGATTACAAAACAGAATTGTTACTTTCTTAGTTATGGAAATTTTACATCCTTAGGTTAACACAAGTAACTCAAAATTAAACTTGCATTAAAATCAATATACATATATAATTCAAGCTTCCACCTATTCCAGTATGATATCTTGGAAAAGGCTACCACTACCACTGTTAATTATAAATCAAATAAGAATATGCTGTTATTTACAATAATGCAAAATGCCTAACTATATATATATATATATATATATATATATATATATATATATATATATATATATATATATATATATATATATATATATACTATAAAATCTGCCAAAATCTGCCTTAATATGCCCTCAAAACCTGCCAAACTGTCTTAAAATGCCATCAAAACATGTCAAACTATCTTAAATTGGCCTCAAAACCTGCCAAACTGTCTAAAATTGCCCTCAAAATATACCAAACTGTCTTAATATGCCCTGAAAACCTGCCAAACTGTCTTCAATTCACTTCAAAACCTCTCAAATTGTCTTAAATACCAAAACCAGCCAAACTGTTTTAAATTGCTCTCAAAACCTGCCAAAATGTATTAAAATGCCCTAAAAAAATGTCAAACTCTCAAAATGCCCTTAAAACATGCCAAACTATCTCAATATGGCCATAAAACATGTCAAACTGTTTTAAAATATCCTCAAACATGCCAAACTGTCTCAAAATATACTAAACTGTCTTAAACTGCCCACCAAACACATCAAACTGTCTCAAAATACCCTCAACACATGCCAAACTATCTAAAATGCCCTTAAAATATGCCAAACTGTTTAAATATACCCTCAAAACATGACAAACTGCCTCAAAATTCCCTCAAAACCTTAACCGCCCAACCTAACCTAATGTAACCTAACCACACCACACCTCACACCACACCACTGACCTGCATAAGGAAGAGAGCCGTGTGACCTCAGCGTTGAGTGGCCACCTCCTCTCGGGTCACAGTGAAGTCACATTCCAGGAATCCTGTGGCAAAAGGTCAGAGGTCACACAGGTCACACTGGGATAGTAATAATAGTAATTGTATTAGCACAAGAGGAGGAGGAGGAGGAGGAGGAGGAGGAGGAGGAGGAGGAGGAGGAGGAGGAGATGTCAAATTGTGTTAAAATGTCCTCAAAACCTGACAAACTATCTTAACCCTTCTTGGCTTACGGTGATCGTACATGAATGATGATATTGTTCCGTCCAGAGAGACGGCGATCGTATCGGTAATCATGATTTTTCCCGCTTGACATTTGAAGATTGGCGCGGGCTGTGTCATTATTTCTTGGCATTGCTCGATAATGAATTACTGGATCATATAGTGACTGAAACCAACTGATATTTCTGATATTTCAAAAATTACCCGTGAGTAGGGAACGGAAAATAAATTCATCCACCGTAAGCCAAGGGTTCAAATGTCCTCAAAACATGAGAGAGAGAGAGAGAGAGAGAGAGAGAGAGAGAGAGAGAGAGAGAGAGAGAGAGAGAGAGAGAGAGAGAGAGAGAGAGAGAGAGTTTCAGTGTTTCAGTGTGAGGCCATAAATTCAGAGTGTTATTGAAGCAGTGGGTCTTAAAATGTCATCAGAACCTGCCAAATTGTCTTAAAATGCCATCAAAACCTGTCAAACTTTCTTAAATTGCAGTCAAAATCTGCCAAACTCTCTTAATATGTCATGAAAACATGTCAAACTGTCTTAATATGCCCTTAGAACATGCCAAACTGTCTTAAAATGTCTTCAAAACATGCCAAACTATTTTAACATGGCCTCAAAACCAGCTAAACTGTCTCAAATTTCCTCAAAACATAACAAACTACCTTAATATGCCCTCCAAATCTGCCAAACTAGAGAGAGAGAGAGAGAGAGAGAGAGAGAGAGAGAGAGAGAGAGAGAGAGAGAGAGAGAGAGAGAGAGAGAGAGAGAGAGAGAGAGAGAGAGAGAGCAATCAAAGTAAACAATCAAATAGTAATAATATACATGAAAACAACATTTTTAAAACCACACACACATTAATCTTGTGCCCTCCATACACCCTTGCTAATGTCATTAAAATGGTCTAATGGTACACAAATCTCAAGGTAAAAATGTGTCCCAGTACTGAATTGATTAAAATAGTGAAGGCTGTGGCCATTAATCCTTTGACCACCATAGACCCTTGCTAATATCAATAAAATGGAGAGGTGTATGGAGATCACAAGATTAATGGCCACAGTCTTCACTATTTCAACCCCTTCAGTACTGGGACACATTTTTACCCTGAGATCTGTGTACCATTAAACCATTTTATTGATATTAGGAAAAGTTTATAGACATCAGAAGGTTAATGGTCACAGTCTTCACTATTTTAACCCCTTCAGTACTGGGACACATTTTTACCTTGACATTTCTGTACCATTAGACCATTTTATTGACATTAGGAAAGGTCTACAGAGGTCAGAAGATTAACGTCCACATTCTTCATTATTTTAACCCCTTTAATACTGGAACATCTTGAGATTTTGTGTACCATTAGACCATTTTATTGACAGTAGGAAAGATCTATAGACGTCAGAAGACTAATGGCCACATTCTTCACTATTTTAACCCCTTCAACATTGAGACACATTTTTACCTTGAAATTTGTGTACAATTAGACATTTTATTGACATCAGGAAAGGTCTATAGAGGGCAGAAGAATAATGGCAAGTCTTCACTATTTTAACCCCTTCAGTACTGGGACATATTTCTACCTTGAGATCTGCGTACCATTAGACCATTTTATTGACACTTGGAAATCTATCTAATGGCCAGGCACTAGAATAACTGGGACACATCTTCACTATTTGTGTACCCCATTCAGTACTGGGACACATTTTTTAACCCCTTCAGTACTGGGACACATTTTACCTTGAGATTTCTATGGAGGTGACAAGATTAATAGTGTACTGAGAGACACATTTTACCTTGAGAGAGAGAGAGATTAGAGAGAGAGAGAGAGAGAGAGAGAGAGAGATTAGAGAGAGAGAGAGAGAGAGAGAGAGAGAGAGAGAGAGAGAGAGAGAGAGAGAGAGAGAGAGAGAGAGAGAGAGAGAGAGAGAGAGAGAGAGAGAGAGAGAGAGAGAGAGAGAGAGAGAAGAGAGAGAGAGAGAGAGAGAGAGAGAGAGAGAGAGAGAGAGAGAGAGAGAGAGAGAGAGAGAGAGAGAGAGAGAGTTGTAAAGGCAGAATGACAAGATTTCTGTATTATTAAGTGGAGAAACAGTCTTGAAAACCCTGCCAGTCATCTGTGTGGCCTTGGAAAACAGTGGTGGTGAGAGAATAAGGGTATTTTATGGTTCCTGAGGCAGAGTGACATTTCTACAATATTAAGTGGAGAAACACTCATGAAAACCCTGCCAGTGATCTCTGTGGCCTTGGAAGGCGTGTTGTTGAGACACCAAAGTGTTTGTGAATACAGGCCTTTGTCTGACACACAAGCAGCAACAATGCACATTCTTCATTCCTCTGAGTTCAGTAAGTGAAGGAGTGAGTGAGTGCTGAGTCAATCTCTTAACAAGCACACTGCATCTTTGTCCAGAGAATCCAACACTTGCTTCACAAACTCATGTGGGGGATTGAAATAGTGAAGACTGTGCCCATTAATCTTGTCACCTCCATACACCCTTCTTAACCCCTTCAGTACTGGGACACATTTTACCTTGAGATTTGTGCACCATTAGACCATTTTATTGACATTATTGAAGGTCTATGAAGGTCACAAAATTAATGGCCACAGTCTTCACAATTTTCATCCACACATGAGTTTGTGAAGCTGTACAAAATCACCAAATAGTCACCACAAGGAATATGGAAATGTGTCATGGTACTGAAGGGTTAATGTCAAAAAGGGTATTACCATAGCCAAACTTTCTTCAAATGCCCTCAAAAACATGCCAAATGGTCTTAAAATACCATAAAACATGCCAAATAGTCTTAAAATACCATAAAAAACATGCCAAATGGTCTTAAAATACCATAAAAACATGCCAAATGGTCTTAAAATACCATAAAAACATGCCAAATGGTCTTAAAATACCATAAAAACATGTCAAATGGTCTTAAAATACCATAAAACATAAAACATACAAATAGTCTTAAAATACCATAAAACATGCCAAATGGTCTTAAAATACCATACAAACATGCCAAATGGTCTTAACATACCATAAAAACATGCCAAATGGTCTTAACATACCATAAAAACATGCCAAATGGTCTTAACATACCATAAAAACATGCCAAATGGTCTTAAAATACCATACAAACATGCCAAATGGTCTTAAAATACCATAAAAACATGTCAAATGGTCTTAAAATGTCCTTATAATTAAAAATGCCAAACTGCTAATCTATCCTAACTATTCTTCATGGCTCCAGGTGTTGTCTTGTACTCTGGGTGTTGCTGATGGCTGTATGTGTTGTAGAAGGCTTGTGTTGTGTTGTCGCTTGTCTTGTCTTGGCTTGGTGGTGCAGTGTTCCAGCAGCAGTGTCTCTCCTTGGCAGCATTCAGGGACTTGACTTTCCTGTAATGAGAGGTGCACTTTTTATATTGAGTCACCTTCACTATTTTGTAAACTGAACTGAACGCAACTCAAATGCCGTTAAAACATGTCAAACTTTTTTAACTGACCTCAAAACATGCAAAACTGTCTTAAAATCCTATCAAAACATATCACACTGTCTTATAATTTCCTCAAAACCTGGCAAACTATCTTAAAATGCCCTCAAAACATACCAAACTGTCTTAAAATGTCCTCAAAACATGACAAACTGCCTTAAAATGGCTTCATAACATGCCAAATCTGTCTCAAATTAAAGATGTACTTACACATTAGTAGACCAATTCAGAAAAATGAGCTTTCACCTAATCTTTTCAATTAAATAGAAAAATGTTTAGTTTATTCTAAATTTCTAGTGTATTGCTATGATCTTAAATAATTAATATGCAACAAATTATACACAATGCACATGATTACAAAACAGAATTGTTACTTTCTTAGTTATGGAAATTTTACATCCTTAGGTTAACACAAGTAACTCAAAAATTAAACTTGCATTAAAATCAATATACATATATAATTCAAGCTTCCACCTATTCCAGTATGATATCTTGGAAAAGGCTACCACTACCACTGTTAATTATAAATCAAATAAGAATATGCTGTTATTTACAATAATGCAAAATGCCTAACTATATATATATATATATATATATATATATATATATATATATATATATATATATATATATATATATATATATATAAATTGCACTCAAAATCTGCCAAACTGCCTTAATATGCCCTCAAAACCTGCCAAACTGTCTTAAAATGCCATCAAAACATGTCAAACTATCTTAAATTGGCCTCAAAACCTGCCAAACTGTCTAAAATTGCCCTCAAAATATACCAAACTGTCTTAATATGCCCTGAAAACCTGCCAAACTGTCTTCAATTCACTTCAAAACCTCTCAAATTGTCTTAATATACCCTGAAAACCAGCCAAACTGTTTTAAATTGCTCTCAAAACCTGCCAAAATGTATTAAAATGCCCTAAAAATGTCAAACTCTCAAAATGCCCTTAAAACATGCCAAACTATCTCAATATGGCCATAAAACATGTCAAACTGTTTTAAAATATCCTCAAACATGCCAAACTGTCTCAAAATATACTAAACTGTCTTAAACTGCCCACCAAACACATCAAACTGTCTCAAAATACCCTCAACACATGCCAAACTATCTAAAATGCCCTTAAAATATGCCAAACTGTTTAAATATACCCTCAAAACATGACAAACTGCCTCAAAATTCCCTCAAAACCTTAACCGCCCAACCTAACCTAATGTAACCTAACCACACCTCCCCACACCTCACACCACACCACTGACCTGCATAAGGAAGAGAGCCGTGTGACTTCAGCGTTGAGTGGCCGAGGTACCTCCTCTCGGGTCACAGTGAAGTCACATTCCAGGGAATCCTGTGGCAAAAGGTCAGAGGTCACACAGGTCAGGTCACACTGGGATAGTAATAATAGTAATTGTATTAGCACAAGAGGAGGAGGAGGAGGAGGAGGAGGAGGAGGAGGAGATGTCAAATTGTGTTAAAATGTCCTCAAAACCTGACAAACTATCTTAACCCTTCTTGGCTTACGGTGATCGTACATGAATGATGATATTGTTCCGTCCAGAGAGACGGCGATCGTATCGGTAATCATGATTTTTCCCGCTTGACATTTGAAGATTGGCGCGGGGCTGTGTCATTATTTCTTGGCATTGCTCGATAATGAATTACTGGATCATATAGTGACTGAAACCAACTGATATTTCTGATATTTCAAAAATTACCCGTGAGTAGGGAACGGAAAATAAATTCATCCACCGTAAGCCAAGGGTTAAAATGTCCTCAAAACATGAGAGAGAGAGAGAGAGAGAGAGAGAGAGAGAGAGAGAGAGAGAGAGAGAGAGAGAGAGAGAGAGAGAGAGAGAGAGAGAGAGAGAGAGAGAGAGAGAGAGAGAGAGAGAGAGAGAGAGAGAGAGAGAGAGAGAGAGAGAGACCTTAGACCTTAGTGTGTGGAGGCCATAAATTCAGAGTGTTATTGAAGCAGTGGGTCTTAAAATGTCATCAGAACCTGCCAAATTGTCTTAAAATGCCATCAAAACCTGTCAAACTTTCTTAAATTGCAGTTAAAATCTGCCAAACTCTCTTAATATGTCATGAAAACATGTCAAACTGTCTTAATATGCCCTTAGAACATGCCAAACTGTCTTAAAATGTGTTCAAAACATGCCAAACTATTTTACCATGGCCTCAAAACCAGCTAAACTGTCTCAAATTTCCTCAAAACATAACAAACTACCTTAATATGCCCTCCAAATCTGCCAAACTGTCTTCAATTTCCCTAAAAACCTCCAAAATTTTCTTAATATACCCTCAAAACATACCAAACTATCTCAATATGCCCTCCAAACTGTCTTAAAATGCCCTCAAAACATGTCAAACTGTCTCAAAATGCTTTCAAAACATGCCAAACTGTCTCAAAATGCTCTCAAAACATGCCAAACTGTTTAAAAATACCCTCCAAACATGCCAAACTGCCTAAAATAGGAAGTCAAAATCTTACCCAGGCTAACCCAACCTACCTAACCTGACCACACCTCCCACACCACACACCACACCACTGACCTGCATAAGGAAGGGAGCCGTGTGACCTCAGCGTTGAGTGGCCACCTCCTCTCGGGTCACAGTGAAGTCGCAGTCCAAGGAGTCCTGCGGCAAAGGTCAGAGGTCACACAGGTCACACTGGGATAGTAATAATAGTAATAGTATTAGCACAGGAGGAGGAGGAGGAGGAGGAGGAGGAGGAGGAGGAGGAGGAGGAGGAGGAGGAGGAGGAGGAGGAGGAGGAGGAGAGAGAGAGAGAGAGAGAGAGAGAGAGAGAGAGAGAGAGAGAGAGAGAGAGAGAGAGAGAGAGAGAGAGAGAGAGAGAGAGAGAGAGAGAGAGAGAGAGAGAGAGAGAGAGAGAGAGAGAGAGAGAGAAATAGCAAAACTTTATGAAATGACAATATTTATTATTTTACCTTTTCTTTTCTCTTTCTTCTTCTCCTCCTCTTTTCATATTCCTCCACCTCTTCCTTCTTCTTCTTCTTCTTCCTGTTCCTGTTCCTGATCCTCTTCTTCCTCCTCCTCCTCCTCTTCTTGCCTTGGTCCGTCTTTCTCCATATTCTTAACACAATCTGAAATAAATAAAACTGGATTAATATTAGAGAGAGAGAGAGAGAGAGAGAGAGAGAGAGAGAGAGAGAGAGAGAGAGAGAGAGAGAGAGAGAGAGAGAGAGAGAGAGAGAGAGAGAGAGAGAGAGAGAGAGAGAGAGAGAGAGAGAGAGAGAGAGAGAGAGAGAGAGAGAGACCTTAGTGTTTCAGTGTGCGGAGGCCATAAATTCAGAGTGTTATTGAAGCAGTGGGTAAGTAAGTGAAGTGCTTGACAGTGACACATAGAGAATAAGTGAATAAGTGAAGTGATAATACAAGATACATAGTGACACAAGTGATACACTGCAGGAGTAATTATCACTAAATCAATAAGAACACTAGCAGTCAAATAGTTGGTGGGCTTTGAGATAGGAGATATCCATAATGCCTTCTTTAGTCCGTTAAAACACAATGGAAATGCACGTATTAGCTACATGCTGGGTACTAATAAAAAATTAATAAATAAAAAAAGATATTTATGTGTGAAAACCTTACAAAATGGCACATCTATCATGAACCCTTTGTCAGCGACTCCGCCACCCCCGCACTGCACAACCCCCACCCCCCGCACCGTGTTCTGTTGGGGGTGCTGACGTAGGAAGACATTCATTTCATCCCTTGTGACATGAAGTCACTTTTTTGCCATAAACTTTTTGTAATTTATTTTTGGGTTGTCCACAAAACGCTTGGCTGCCGGGACACTGGTCCACGCACACAGCGACTGTACCACCTCGTCTGACATGAAGAGCTGGAAGCAGTGCAGACCACTCATGTCATTCCTTGGTACATCAGGATCAAAGCCACAAAAATCCTCAGTCAGGACCGGACCAGTACCGGGACGCTTGTCAGCAAAGGGATCAGATAAGACAGAGAAAGTATGGAGGGAAGCATGCAGTGCAGGGCTGCCTGGCTGCTCCTCATCCTCCACACTTCCATGTCCACATTTAAAACCATACACTCTTCGGCACTGTCCCCGAGAAACCATCCCATGCGCTCGCCTCGATTCCCGGTCCCCCTTCGCAGTTCCTCCACCCAGCGGATTTGACATCACATTAAAAGAGAAATATATGGTATATAATTTTGTTTTTGTGTAGGGGTTCCTTGAGACATGTCATGTATTTGAAGGGTTACGCAAGGGTAAAAAGATTGAGAAACGCTGCCTTATTCGTTACCATATTCTCTCTCTCTCTCTCTCTCTCTTCCTTATTCGTTTTCATATTCTCTCTCTCTCTCTCTCTCTCTTCCTTATTCGTTTACATATTCTCTCTCTCTCCCTCTCCTTATGCGTTTCCATATTCATTCTCTCTCTCTCTCTCTCTCTAAGTGATGAGGATGAAGTTGATGATGATAATACACTTATACCAATGGTAAAAGATGTCCCTGGTGCCATTGAAATTCATACCACACAAACCTGGCCAAGGAATGAAGAAAAAACGACGTCTGGACTGTGTTGATACACCAGTGTGGAGTAAGAAGGTTAGCGTTAGTTATTTGTTTAGTATTATGTCATGTTTTGTGTTAATAAAGTAATATGATGATGATTAACGTGTACTCACCAGATTCTTTATGTCATGTTTACTCAGGTATTTGTCTGTGGCCAGAATTACTCAAACACTAATTCATTGATTTTTCATCATTACTGTTGGAGTTTTAACTTGGAAATGCATGTAATGCTAAATATTTACTAAAGTGCTGTTTCTACTTCCAGGCACATGATACCACGGTACTCAAGTGGGGTGAGATGTCAAACCAAACCGAAAAGCTGAAGGCCAAACTGCACCAACAACTTGACGGTCACACACCAGTTGACATCTTTGAGGATATTTCACCGACGACATCTTTGCGCTCATAAAGCGAGAAACAATCCGTTATGCACACACAGTGAAAAATGATCCCCTGTTTAGCTTGGAAGACCATGAACCAAAAGCCTTCATTGGCTTCCTGATCTATTCTGGGTACGTCACTCTTCCTAGCGAACCACTTTACTGGTCTGATGCTGGTGATGTGGCTCAAAATACTGTCAAACAATTAAGCTCTATCCAGGAACAAGTACTTGAAGATAAAAGCGTACCTACATGTACAAGACAACAACAGTCGCCCACAAGATTGCACAGACAAGGCTTTCAAAGTCCGGCCCCTGATTGATATGCTAAATTCTTCATTCCAGCAGTATGGTGTGTTCCATAAGACTTTATCTGTTGATGAAATGATGGTGAGATACTATGGTCATGATGGCCTCAAGCAATTTATCAGGGGGAAGCCCATCCATCAGGTTTGGGTACAAGCTGAGGTCGCTTTGTGGTGATGAGGGTTATTGCTACAAATTTGACCTGTACTGTTGAAGTGTGACGTCGCACTGTGCATGGAGTGTTTTGCAAATTTCCACACACGTACATGAATATGAGGTCGAATGTTCATAGCAACAAATACAGTAATGTATATTTTGTGGATGAATAGCAGCAGTGCAGCAGAAAGTGATATAAAAGAGAAATATGTGTATGCCAAGTATTAGGACTCATTTTTGCTCATGTACAATTTATGAATAAAAAGGAACAAATTTGAAACATTACTATTAGCCCAATTTGTAACTAGAAAAATACGCAGATGCTAAGTATACTACGAAAAAAGTATAGAAACCTTGATTTTTTCCTTTACTAAGGTAAGTATATGCAATGGGGCCGAGACGCTAACTGATCCGCCCGCTGGAGCATTTATGTCACCCTCTGCAACTCACTTAGGCTTTGACTTAAGTTATCATGATTTTTCCTTCAGCATGTCTTGGTTAGGTTACAAACACACAGCTTGCCAAAAAGTACTACAATCTCAACACGGGATATAGATCTGGGCGTTAATGGGTTAAACACCCTTAAAGCAGCCTAAAACTGCCTTAAACACCCTAAAATAGCCTTAAAACACTCTAAAACACCATTACATATCCTGAAACAGCCTTAAAACACTCTAAAACAGCATTACACATCCTGAAACAGCCTTAAAACACCCTCAAAGTCTTCAAACACCCTAAAACAACCCAAAACAGCCTTAAAACAGCCTTCAATACTCACAGTTGGCTAGGTGTGTCCCAGCTGGTGCAGTTGCCATGTTCCATCCCTACATAGAGCCACTTCCTTTAGTACGGCCGGTGATCCTGTAGGGAGAAGGTGGTGGTAGTGAAATGGTGTGGTTTTGTGAGCATCTGATGTGGTAATGTTGGTTGTTTGTGGTGGTTGTGGGTGTGGTTGGACAGTGGTGGTGGTGGTGGTAGTAATAGGAGGATTTAAAAAGTAGACAAATATTTTCCGGCCAAAACAAGTGAAAAAATGAGGTTTATGAGACAAAATTGTAAGAAAAAAAATGCTTTCACACACCCCACACTCACCAAACACACACCACACCTGCGGAAACCTTTCCCACACCTGCACACACCACCACAGTACACAGCTTGGTGTGTGGAGGAGATATGGAGGAAAGAAAAGGAGGTGGCGGAGGGAAAATGAGAAAAATTGTCAGGTTTTGAAGTGAGATTTAGAAAAGTACTATTTTGACTATCATAGAAGTGAGATAGGAGACTCAAAATTGGAGGGAAGGTGGAGGAAACATGGAGGAAATAGTCTACTGAAGGAAAAGCCTGGAGGTAACCTGTGGAGGGAGATATGGAGGAAACAGGACAAACATTACCTAACCAAAACGCACCCAAAATTACCTAAAATATTGCATCACACAACAAAACACACACACAGACACACACACACACACACACCTGCACTCCACAAACAACCCTTAAATCACACCTGGAAAACGCCCACAATAAGTTTACCCTAGCCAACCCACACCAAAAAAAATAAACACTATACATAGGTAGCTATAGTTGACATTACAAAAACATACAAAAAACACACTTACACACCCACCACACTCACAGCACACCTGCAGACACCTCTCCCACACACACACACACTCACCTCTCCCTCTGGAACTTGGTGAGTGGAGTATTTGTGGAGTTTTGCCGCAGAGAGGGCACAGGCAACCCGTCACCACCAGCAGCTCTCCAGGGACCAGTTGTGACTTTGTGGCAAGCCATGGTGCACCTCTGGAATAGTGGTAGTTGTTGTAGTAGTGGTAGTAATAGTATAAGAATCTAGGGTATTACTGCAAAGCTTCACCACAATCAGCTACGTGTTTTTTACCCACCTCAAGAGATAGAGCTCCTGATTACGAGTAATTTGAACCCCATATATACTAGGTGCAACCTTTTTGAATGGCGACACAGATTTTTTAAAATTTAAGCGTGTTTTGGTGATGAGCCGTGACAATAGCCTCCCGCATCAAACCCTGCCGCACACTGATGGTGTCAGGCGCTCGCGGCGGCTCGGCGGGCTCCTGACACACCATTGTCTGAGCATGCGCTTAATTGTTCACCTAGCAGTGACTAGGTACGGGATGTAAATCGAGGAGTTGTGACCTTGTTGTCCCAGTGTGTGGTGTGTGCCTGGTCTCAGGCCTATCCCAAGATCGGAAATAATGAGCTCTGAGCTCGTTCCGTAGGGTAACGTCTGGCTGTCTCATCAGAGACTGCAGCAGATCAAACAGTGAATCAAACAGTGAATTACACACACACACACAAGATTAGAATAGGTTTGGTTAAGATAATTTAATATTCTGACACACAAACAAACACACACACACACACACACACATTTGGTACTGAGGCTTCATGACGCCCACATAGGCATCACCGTATTGAAGGGGTTAATTCTGAAAAGTGTCAGGTTATGCATTTAGGTAAAGACAACACAAACTTTAGCTATGAGATGGAGGGATGTTGGCTAGAGGCAGTAGAGGAAGGAAAGGATTTAGGAGTAGTGATAGACAGGACTATGAAATTTTCAAAGCAATGTTTAGAAGCAAGAAATAGGGCAAATAGGATCCTGGGTTTTATAAATAGAAATGTTAACATAATATAACATAACATAACATAAATAAATAGGATAAGAAAGGGCCACCAGGGCCCATCCAGGTTGTCCTGTATCAGTCGCACAGCGACCTCGTCATCAGTACTTAAAGATACACTTACAAGTACACAATACATTATATAATAATTCTAAATATTTGGCCCATCAACAGGGCTAAGTCCTGCAGCAAAATCCTCTACAATTTGTGGTCGTTAGTTATAAAAGTAAGGAAGTGGTGCGTAGCTTATAGAATTCCTATGTTAGGCCCCATTTAGTGTATTGCATACAGGCCTGGTCACCCCATTATAGGCAGGATATCAACATGTTAGAAGCAGTTCAGAGAAGAGCAACTAGGATGATACCAGCATTAAAGCGCCTGGAGTATAGAGATAGATTAAAGGAATTAAACATGTTTTCATTTGAGAGGAGATGTATAAGAGGGGATATGATAGAGTTATTTAAAATGTTCTCAGATACAAACTACATAGATGTGAGATCTTTCTTTACCTTAGAGGAGGGAAGTAGGACTACAAATCATGGCAGGAAGATTAGAAAGCAAGGCTGCAGGTTAGATAGAAGAAAATATTTCTTTAGTCATAGGGTGGTACACTTCTGGAATGCATTGCCAGAGAAGGTTGTAAATAGCACTAATTTGACAATGTTTAAAAACAGATTAGATAAGCACTTAAATTTATTAGATTATGTATAGCACTGCATGATAGTTTTTATAAGAAATTTACTATAGTTAAACAAGACATGATCCCCATGTATGGGGATCACAGATTGTAGAGGAATTCGCTGCAGGACTTAGCCCTGTTAATGGGCCAAATATTTAAATTTAGTATATAATGTATTGTGTACTTGTAAGTGTATCTTTAAGTACTGATGACGAGGTCGCTGTGCGACTAATACAGGATAACCTAGATGGGCCCTGGTGGCCCTTTGTTATCCTATTATTTATGTTATGTTATGTTATGTTAGCTTAAAATACCTCCAAACACACAAAACTCACTAGAAACACCCAATATATACTGAAAAAACAACCCCACACACCCAAAAGACCAGTAACACACATCTCCCACCACTTATAACACTCAAAATAAACCAAACCCCTCAAAGTTCTCCCAAACCACACTCAAAACATGCTAATACTCACACACACCTCAATCCACACTCTCAATATACGTAAAATATACCTAAAAGATCTAACACACACTGAAAACACACGAAATGAACCCCAAAACATACTTTTAACACTCCAAACAGCCTGTAGCACTAATAAACAAGCTTAAAATACCCCAAATCTATCCCAAAACCAACAGTATGCATTATAAAGAACTTACCTAAATATTACACCTTGGCTCCTTCTCTTATTCCACCTTTATTTCTCATTTCTTCTTCATCCTTCTCCATTGTTACTCCTTCTTCTTCCTCCTCCTCCTTCCATCCACACGTCTGAGCCTAGAAACACATCAAAACACTAGATATTAGACAAAATATTCAGGAAATGGAGGGTGACTTAAGTATTGTAGCTTTGCTGCTGCTCCTCTTCCTCCTCCCTTTCTCCTCTCTTCCTCTTTATCCTCCGTTATTTCAACTTTCTTCCTCTTTCTGCTACAATTATCTAAACATCTGAACCTAGAAACCCACGAAAACACGTAGAAATCACTAGATATTAGGCAAAATATCGACGAACTGTGGGTTTGGAAAATTGGCGCCAGCCACTACCTGGGTGGGCTGTGGTCATCCGAGAGAGAACGGGAACGGCGGTGACTCGGCTAAATTACGTAAATCATTTCATTTCAAAATGACTTTTACAAAAACGAAGCCACGGCCAAATGCTTGTTATTTTATGACGTGATAAATACTTAAACTAATTTTCAAAATATCAAAATATCTCCAGCTTAACTGGTTTTTAAAAAAGGTCTAAATTAAGTACGTTAAAAGTACAAAACATTTTAACCCATAAATCTCTTAAAACGTCCTATAAAGTCAAGCCATTTTCACTTGGCGTGTATTTTATCACATTTCAGGGAGTCTGAGCTATCTTTTAGGGCATTCTACAGCGTGTTAGACCGAGAAGCAGAAACGTGAGCAAATAAAATAAAGAAAAATAAGAGCTTTATACAACAGCACCAAACACCATTTCAAAGTCCACATATTTCACTCAATAGATTGATTTCACGCTTAAAAGAGTATAACCGACTTTTTGACACCATAATGGCTCAGTTATATCTTGAAATGAAAAAGCTCAAAACTCCAGGTGGGAAATTTTGAGCGTTAAAAAGCCTTTAACATACGCCATAAAACACCACTAAACGCCACATATTTACCCAGCACAGGCGCGGAACACACTTCAAACACAACGAAACATTTATAGAAACCATAAAAACATACCATGGAAGCGCAATATTACCGTCAGGAAATATTGGAAGAAAAGTATTTGACCCAACTGGCTGGTGACGGGTGGGTGACAGTGCTGCTCAGTTTCTGCTCCAAGCTTGGAGTCTTGGATTTTTTTCAGTTAAATTCAGGAAATCTTGGTTTTTTGGTCATGGCAATGAAATTCATGTATTTTTCCCCATTTCCTCCAGTATCAGATATTTAATGAAATAAAATACGTATACATAGTGATAATAATAGGAAAAAAACAATATTTATGTAAATAACATTACATATTTTCGTCAGTGTAAATTATAAATGTACTATATTGTCGACTGAAGTCGTTGGGTTTGAGATTCGGACACCTCTGCTGAGCCAAACGGAGTCAGACCTGACTAAACTGTTTCCGTAGGATTGTTCGAATATTATGTTAGACAAATTTTCCCAACTGATTTGCCGTTCCTGTTCTTTTATGTATTTATCTCGTTCATCGTCACGTTACTCACGTAACTCATGTGTAACTCGTCAGAATAACAGTGCGCAGCGTTTTGGCCTTCTTGTTTTACACGAACCATACTTGTCAGAATACGGGCGCGAAACATTGCTTTGTCATATACTACACGTACCATTCTCGTCAGAATACAGGCGCCGCATTGTCTGCGTCGACCATTCAAAAGTACTGTTAGCGACTTGAAAACTGGAAAATGCCATCAGCGCTACAAGGATATGTGCTCAAAAGTGGAAATGGCAACTCTGCATTCACCTGACCCTGATGATGACGACAGTGATGAGGAACCCCCACTTCAGGTGTATGCATATTAAGGTAAGAAAGAGTTTGTATTTTGAGTTTTAATATATAAACGGCCATCTTGGGTTTTTTTTAGTTCATCTTGGAGTATTTTACCGATGATTCTTGGTTTTTTATAAAATCAAGAGTGGCAGCACTGGTGGGCAGTGTTGCCAATTTAGCGATTTTGTCGCTAAATTTGGCGATATTTGATCATTCTTAGCGACTTATTAGAACAGCTTGAGACATGTCTCAAATTTAGCTACTTACGCATATATTTAGCGACAAATTTGGCGACAACAGAGTTGACACTAATCGGAAAATAATTGTGGTATGTTAATTTTTAAAAGGTAGGCCAACATAAATGAATAAACAGAAGACAGTTATAAAAGCTTGATAGTCTAAACTTTAAATGGCGAGTGATGAGAGGGTGGGGACATTACGGGTAGAGTCGAGGTCCCCGAGTCCAGAGATCCTCGGGACTGTGGACGCGAATTATACACGTTTGCTTCGCGTCACTGAGAGCGTATACGTGTTGCTCGCTTGCTCCCCGAGTCCCCTGCTCAGTCTAGCTCTGCCGGTGGAACAGTCAGCAAGATGAGTAAAAATACTGCAGCATTTTCGTGACTTTTGGTTAAAGGATGAAAAATTTAAAGACTGGCTAAGAAAAGTTGAGGAGATGACACTAAGGCTATGTGCAAATACTGCAAATGTTCATTGGGTGCAAAGTTGAGTGATCTGGAAAAACATCGAAATACAGTGATATATATATATATATATATATATATATATATATATATATATATATATATATATATATATATATATATATATATATATATATAAGGAGACTTTAGCGACTTTTAGCTACTTTTCAAGGTGAATCTAGCGACATAGAAAATTTTCATTTGGCAACACTGCTGGTGGGTGAGGGCGGGTGTAGGGTGTTGGCTAGGGGACCGTCGGGGGGGAAGCGGCCTGGAGGCAACACCGGCGGCGGGACATCCATATATAGCCTTTATCATCTCACCAAACCAAAATTAAGCCACACAGAGAAATTTTGACTAGACTGAATGAAATGTTAGACTGGTGGCTACCTTGTGACACATGTTTGGCCGAGGGTAAGTGAAGGAAACAAATATGAGAGGGTAATACAGACGCCTTGCTCTTTTTATGCTCCTTATACCATTACTTGAAAATATTTGCGTACTGTTTTCACTCTCATATGTAAAGAAAACCTAACATTAAGTGAATAGCCTTATAAATACCTTTAATACACGAAGATTAGGCAGTATGGAGTGTTGTGGTGAAGGCTTGCTGCTGGTGGTTGGTACTTCTTGAAAACTGTCGGTAATATAGCA
>NC_059265.1:1645068-1660936 GCF_017591435.1 Portunus trituberculatus
CCCTGGAGAGCCGCTGGTGGTGACGGGTTGCCTGTGCCTCTCTGCGGCAAAACTCCACATACTCCACTCACCAAGTTCCAGAGGAGAGGTGAGTGTGTGTGTGTGGGAGAGGTGTCTGCAGGTGTGTTGTGAGTGTGGTGGGTGTGTAAATGTGTTTTTTGTATGTTTTTGTAATGTCAACTATAGCTACCTATGTATAGTGTTTATTGTTTTTGGTGTGGGTTGGCTAGGGTAAACTTATTGTGGGCGTTTTCCAGGTGTGATTTAAGGGTTGTTTGTGGAGTGCAGGTGTGTGTGTGTGTGTGTATGTGTGTGTGTCTGTGTGTGTGTTTTGTTGTGTGATGCAATATTTTTAGGTAATTTTGGGTGCATTTTGGTTAGGTAATGTTTGTCCTGTTTCCTCCATATCTCCCTCCACAGGTTACCTCCAGGCTTTTCCTTCAGTAGACTATTTCCTCCATGTTTCCTCCACCTTCCCTCCAATTTTGAGTCTCCTATCTCACTTCTATGATAGTCAAAATAGTACTTTTCTAAATCTCACTTCAAAACCTGACAATTTTTCTCATTTTTCCCTCCGCCACCTCCTTTTCTTTCCTCCATATCTCCCTCCACACACCAAGCTGTGTACTGTGGTGGTGTGTGCAGGTGTGGGAAAGGTTTCCGCAGGTGTGGTGTGTGTTTGGTGAGTGTGGGGTGTGTGAAAGCATTTTTTTTCTTACAATTTTGTCTCATAAACCTCATTTTTTCACTTGTTTTGGCCGGAAAATATTAGTCTACTTTTTAAATCCTCCTATTACTACCACCACCACCACCACTGTCCAACCACACCCACAACCACCACAAACAACCAACATTACCACATCAGATGCTCACAAAACCACACCATTTCACTACCACCACCTCCTCCCTACAGGATCACCGGCCGTACTAAAGGAAGTGGCTCTATGTAGGGATGGAACATGGCAACTGCACCAGCTGGGACACACCTAGCCAACTGTGAGTATTGAAGGCTGTTTTAAGGCTGTTTTGGGTTGTTTTAGGGTGTTTGAAGACTTTGAGGGTGTTTTAAGGCTGTTTCAGGATGTGTAATGCTGTTTTAGAGTGTTTTAAGGCTGTTTCAGGATATGTAATGCTGTTTTAAAGTGTTTTAAGGCTATTTTAGGGTGTTTAAGGCAGTTTTAGGCTGCTTTAAGGGTGTTTAACCCATTAACACCCAGACCTATTTCCCGTGTTGAGATTGTAGTACTTTTTGGCAAGCTGTGTGTTTGTAACCTAACCAAGACATGCTGAAGGAAAAATCATGATAACTTGCGTCAAAGCCTAAGTGAGTTGCAGAGGGTGACATAAATGATCAGTTAGCGTCTCGGCCCCATTGCATATACTTACCTTAGTAAAGGAAAAAATCCAGGTTTCTATACTTTTTTTGTAGTATACTTAGCATCTGCGTATTTTTCTAGTTACAAATTGGGCTAATTGTAATGTTTCAAATTTGTACCTTTTTATTCATAAATTGTACATGAGCAAAAATGAGTCCTAATACTTGGCATACACATATTTCTCTTTTATATCACTTTCTGCTGCACTGCTGCTATTCATCCACAAAATATACATTACTGTATTTGTTGCTATGAACATTCGACCTCATATTCATGTACGTGTGTGGAAATTTGCAAAACACTCCATGCACAGTGCGACGTCACACTTCAACAGTACAGGTCAAATTTGTAGCAATAACCCTCATCACCACAAAGCGACCTCAGCTTGTACCCAAACCTGATGGATGGGCTTCCCCCTGATCAATTGCTTGAGGCCATCATGACCATAGTATCTCACCATCATTTCATCAACAGATAAAGTCTTATGGAACACACCATACTGCTGGAATGAAGAATTTAGCATATCAATCAGGGGCCGGACTTTGAAAGCCTTGTCTGTGCAATCTTGTGGGCGACTGTTGTTGTCTTGTACATGTAGGTACGCTTTTATCTTCAAGTACTTGTTCCTGGATAGAGCTTAATTGTTTGACAGTATTTTGAGCCACATCATCAGCATCAGACCAGTAAAGTGGTTCGCTAGGAAGAGTGACGTACCCAGAATAGATCAGGAAGCCAATGAAGGCTTTTGGTTCATGGTCTTCCAAGCTAAACAGGGGATCATTTTTCACTGTGTGTGCATAACGGATTGTTTCTCGCTTTATGAGCGCAAAGATGTCGTCGGTGAAATATCCTCAAAGATGTCAACTGGTGTGTGACCGTCAAGTTGTTGGTGCAGTTTGGCCTTCAGCTTTTCGGTTTGGTTTGACATCTCACCCCACTTGGAGTACCGTGGTATCATGTGCCTGGAAGTAGAAACAGCACTTTAGTAAATATTTAGCATTACATGCATTTCCAAGTTAAAACTCCAACAGTAATGATGAAAAATCAATGAATCAGTGTTTGAGTAATTCTGGCCACAGACAAATACCTGAGTAAACATGACGTAAAGAATCTGGTGAATACACGTTAGTCATCATCATATTACTTTATTAACACAAAACAAATAACTAACGCTAACCTTCTTACTCCACACTGGTGTATCAACAGAGTCCAGACGTCGTTTTTTCTTCATTCCTTGGCCAGGTTTGTGTGGTATGAATTTCAATGGCACCAGGGACATCTTTTACCATTGGTATAAGTGTATTATCATCATCAACTTCATCCTCATCACTTAGATCATCATCAGGAGGAATGTTCACCAAGTCTATTATTACTTCTGCATCATGATCAACGTTGAACTCCTCACTACATAACAAGTGTGTAGCTTCTTGCACACTGAGGCATTTCACAGGAGCATTAGACATATTTCGCAGCTGTTGAGCAAAATAACTTTTCAAGCTAGTAAGTATATGCTCTGTAAAGTATTCATTCACAATATCAGAGAATCAGGAGGATGTATACAGTACATCTACAGGCAACTGTGCTGCTGTGCTGCTGTGAATCTCACACTGGGTGACTGATAACGGTTCCGCCCAGTGGACCATATTTGTCACCTCTAATTGTAGTGAACTTGCAATTCGGTAGATGGTGTGATAGGGCAGATCATTCAACTGACATGTCATGTAGAAAGTGTTGTGCTTGTATAGTGAAAAGGATCAAGAAATATGACATACACTTCATCACCATTTTTTACTGAACATGAACAAAAAATTCACAAAATTCAATCCTCCTAATGACGTGACCACTGGGAGATTTGAATGTCGTTGCTATAAATAGGTCCTCCCACTTCTGCTTACTGTAAGAACACTTTTCTAAACTCAATTTGCTCAGCATGTTTAAGATACAGGCCATCAAAGACAATCACCAAACATGATCCACTGGGCGGTAATTGGTTAAGGCTGTTTTAGTGCTTTTTAGGGCTGTTTAAAGGCTATTTGAGGATGTTTTAGGGTGTGTAAGACTGTTTTTGGCTGTTTTAAGGCTATATTAGGTGTTTTAAGGGTGTTTCAAGGTATTTTAAAATTTTTGCTCCTGAAGCGATGAAGTACATGCACGCCATCGCTCCATCAGTGCTTCATCTACTCGCTTTGTGTGTTTTTTATGATCCAGTGACAAAGTGAGTAACTGTTTTCAGGGACACTGGCAGGCTGAGTGGCTTGTATATATATGTGGTGGCATTTTGCATTGTGTGTACCAGTGTCATTTGATTTGTAATTAGTGAGTGGTAGCCTTTTAGATATCATACTGAGGTGAGCTTGAATTATATATGAATTGATTTTAATGAAGAAGAGACTGTGACTCACAGGATGAAAATTTCCAGAAAAGAAAGTGAATTAAGGAAGAGTGCAGGAAAAGATAAATTATTTAAGATCATGAATACACATGAAATTTAGAATAAATATTTTCTATTTAAGAAAAGATTGGTGAAAACTCATGATTGGTCACTAATGGAAGACATCAATTTGAGACAGATTTGGCAGATGAAGCCAAAGGCAGAGAGAGAGAGAGACAAAGACAGTTTGGTATGAGAGAGAGAGAGAGAGAGAGAGGAGAGAGAGAGAGATAAGACAGATATGGATAGGAGAAGAGAGAGAGAGAGAGAGAGAAAAGGACATGAAGGAGAGAGAGAGAGACAAAATAGTGAAGGTGACTCAATATAAATGCATCTCATTACAGGAAAGTCAGTTGAATGTGAAGAGAGACATGCTGTGGAACACTGAAAAGCCAAGACAAGACAAGACAACAACACAATTCTACAACATACAGATCAAACACCCAGAGTACAAGACAACACCTGGAGCCATGAAGAATAGTTAGGATAGATTAGCAGTTTGGCATTTTTAATTATAAGGACATTTTAAGACCATGACATGATGGTATTTTAAGACCATGGCATGTTTGATGGTATTTTAAGACCATGATATGAGGTATGTTAAGACCAGGCATGATGGTATTTTAAGACCAGGCATGTTTTATGGTATTTTAAGACCATTTGGCATGTTTTTATGGTATTTTAAGACTAGGCATGTTTTATGGTATTTTGACCATTTGCATGTGAGGCATGAAGAGAGTGGCATGGTATCCTGCTTCCCCTTCAGTACCATGACACATTTCCATATTCCTTGTGGTGACTATTTGGTGATTTTGTCAGCTTCACAAATCATGTGTATGAAAATTGTGGCATTAAAAGTGTGCTTCATGTCAATAATGTCAATAAAATGTCTAATGGTCACATCTCCAAAGAAAATGTCCCAGTACTGGGGGTTGAAGGGTGTGGAGGTGACAGATTAATGGGACAGTCTTCATGATTTCAATGCATGATTTTGTAAGTGTTTTCTCACAAAGATATCTTTTTATTCAGCATATATTTATTAGAACTCAGAGGAATGAAGAATGTGCATTTCTGCTTGTGTTTTAAAAGGTGTAAAAAACATGGTGTCTCAACAAAGCCCACCAAGAAGATCACTAGTTTTCATGAGTGTTCTAATATATTGTGAAATGTCACTCTGCAGGAACTTATCTTCAACCACCACTGTTTTCAAACACTCTCTTTCAAGACTGTTTCTCCACTTAATAATACTTGTCTCTCTCTCTCTCTCTCTCTCTCTCTCTCTCTCTCTCTCTCTCTCTCTCTCTCTCTCTCTCTCTCTCTCTCTCTCTCTCTCTCTCTCTCTCTCTCTCTCTCTCTCTTAAGATTTTTCACTCTCAAGGAAAATCTGTCCCTCTGAAGAGGAAGAAGGAAGAGGAAGAGAAGAAGAAGAAAAGGAAGGAAAAAAAAAGGAAAGTGAGAGAAGGGAAATAGTGAAGATTATCCATTAATCTTCTCTCTTCTCTCTCTCTCTCTCTCTCTCTCTCTCTCTCTCTCTCTCTCTCTCTCTTCTCTCTCTCTCCTCTCTTCTCTCTCTCTCTCTCCTTTCCTGTCTCTTTCTTTTCCTTTTTGTGTCTCAATTTTTAGTTGTGGCCTTGTCTTCTGACTCTATAGATCTTTCCTACTGTTTGGTCTTGGTCCTCAAGATGTCAGTTTGGGTTTTGAAGTTTGGTTGTTTTTTGACCTCTGTAGACCTTTTTAATGTTTGGTTTGGTACAGTTCAAGGTTTTCAGTTTGAGGGGTTTTGAAGATGTGACATTTTTGATGTTATACTTTTTAATATCAATTGGTTTTGGCACAGTTTAGGGTAAAATTTAGTACTGAAGGGTTGAAATAGTGAAGACAGTGGCATTAATTTGTGATTATATTATTTTATTGATATTAGAAGTTTGGTGGTCTTAAAATTAAGACAGTTTATTTTTTCAATTCAGACATTTTTTTTTTTGACATTTTAAGACATTGACATTTGGTGGTCAGATTAAGACAGTTTGACATTTTAATCAATTTAAGGACACATTAAGAGAGA
Source organism: Portunus trituberculatus (assembly GCF_017591435.1). Lineage (NCBI taxonomy): Eukaryota > Metazoa > Arthropoda > Malacostraca > Decapoda > Portunidae > Portunus > Portunus trituberculatus. Next base: position 1,650,938 of record NC_059265.1, read on the forward strand.
TTTTAGAACAATTTTAAGACAATTTTTTGACACAAGTTAAGATGTGTTTTAAAAATTTGTTTTCATGATATATTACATTTGATTGTTTCTCTCTCTCTCTCTCTCTCTCTCTCTCTCTCTCTCTCTCTCTCTCTCTCTCTCTCTCTCTCTCTCTCTCTCTCTCTCTCTCTCTCTCTCTCTCTCTCTTTCTTTCTTTCTTTTTTTCTTTCTTTCTTTCTTTCTTTCTCTCTTTCTCTCTCTCTCTCTCTCTCTCTCTCTCTCTCTCTCTCTCTCTCTCTCTCTCTCTCTCTCTCTCTCTCTCTCTCTCTCTCTCTCTCTCCTCTCTCTCTCCTCCTCCTCCTCCTCCTCCTCCTCCTCCTCTTGTGCTAATACAATTACTATTATTACTATCCCAGTGTGACCTGTGTGACCTCTGACCTTTGCCACAGGATTCCTGGAATGTGACTTCACTGTGACCCGAGAGGAGGTGGCCACTCAACGCTGAGGTCACACGGCTCTCTTCCTTATGCAGGTCAGTGGTGTGGTGTGAGGTGTGGGAGGTGTGGTTAGGTTACATTAGGTTAGGTTGGGCAGTTAAGGTTTTGAGGAATTTTGAGGCAGTTTGTCATGTTTTGAGGGTATATTTAAACAGTTTGGCATATTTTAAGGGCATTTTAGATAGTTTGGCATGTGTTGAGGGTATTTTGAGACAGTTTGATGTGTTTGGTGGGCAGTTTAAGACAGTTTAGTATATTTTGAGACAGTTTGGCATGTTTGAGGATATTTTAAAACAGTTTGACATGTTTTATGGCCATATTGAGATAGTTTGGCATGTTTTAAGGGCATTTTGAGAGTTTGACATTTTTAGGGCATTTTAATACATTTTGGCAGGTTTTGAGAGCAATTTAAAACAGTTTGGCTGGTTTTCAGGGTATATTAAGACAATTTGAGAGGTTTTGAAGTGAATTGAAGACAGTTTGGCAGGTTTTCAGGGCATATTAAGACAGTTTGGTATATTTTGAGGGCAATTTTAGACAGTTTGGCAGGTTTTGAGGCCAATTTAAGATAGTTTGACATGTTTTGATGGCATTTTAAGACAGTTTGGCAGGTTTTGAGGGCATATTAAGGCAGTTTGGCAGATTTTGAGTGCAATTTATATATATATATATATATATATATATATATATATATATATATATATATATATATATATATATAGTTAGGCATTTTGCATTATTGTAAATAACAGCATATTCTTATTTGATTTATAATTAACAGTGGTAGTGGTAGCCTTTTCCAAGATATCATACTGGAATAGGTGGAAGCTTGAATTATATATGTATATTGATTTTAATGCAAGTTTAATTTTGAGTTACTTGTGTTAACCTAAGGATGTAAAATTTCCATAACTAAGAAAGTAACAATTCTGTTTTGTAATCATGTGCATTGTGTATAATTTGTTGCATATTAATTATTTAAGATCATAGCAATACACTAGAAATTTAGAATAAACTAAAATTTTTCTATTTAATTGAAAAGATTAGGTGAAAGCTCATTTTCTGAATTGGTCTACTAATGTGTAAGTACATCTTTAATTTGAGACAGATTTGGCATGTTATGAAGCCATTTTAAGGCAGTTTGTCATGTTTTGAGGACATTTTAAGACAGTTTGGTATGTTTTGAGGGCATTTTAAGATAGTTTGCCAGGTTTTGAGGAAATTATAAGACAGTTTGATATGTTTTGATAGGATTTTAAGACAGTTTTGCATGTTTTGAGGTCAGTTAAAAAAGTTTGACATGTTTTAACGGCATTTGAGTTGCGTTCAGTTCAGTTTACAAAATAGTGAAGGTGACTCAATATAAACAGTGCACCTCTCATTACAGGAAAGTCAAGTCCCTGAATGCTGCCAAGGAGACACTGCTGCTGGAACACTGCACCACCAAGCCAAGACAAGACAAGCGACAACACAACACAAGCCTTCTACAACACCTACAGCCATCAGCAACACCCAGAGTACAAGACAACACCTGGAGCCATGAAGAATAGTTAGGATAGATTAGCAGTTTGGCATTTTTAATTATAAGGACATTTTAAGACCATTTGACATGTTTTTATGGTATTTTAAGACCATTTGGCATGTTTGTATGGTATTTTAAGACCATTTGGCATGTTTTTATGGTATGTTAAGACCATTTGGCATGTTTTATGGTATGTTAAGACCATTTGGCATGTTTTATGGTATGTTAAGACCATTTGGCATGTTTTATGGTATTTTAAGACCATTTGGCATGTTTTATGGTATTTTAAGACCATTTGACATGTTTTATGGTATTTTAAGACCATTTGACATGTTTTATGGTATTTTAAGACCATTTGGCATGTTTTTATGGTATTTTAAGACCATTTGGCATGTTTTTTATGGTATTTTAAGACTATTTGGCATGTTTTATGGTATTTTAAGACCATTTGGCATGTTTTGAGGGCATTTGAAGAAAGTTTGGCTATGGTAATACCCTTTTTGACATTAACCCTTCAGTACCATGACACATTTCCATATTCCTTGTGGTGACTATTTGGTGATTTTGTACAGCTTCACAAACTCATGTGGGGATGAAAATTGTGAAGACTGTGGCCATTAATTTTGTGACCTTCATAGACCTTCAATAATGTCAATAAAATGGTCTAATGGTGCACAAATCTCAAGGTAAAAATGTGTCCCAGTACTGAAGGGGTTAAGAAGGGTGTATGGAGGTGACAAGATTAATGGGCACAGTCTTCACTATTTCAATCCCCCACATGAGTTTGTGAAGCAAGTGTTGGATTCTCTGGACAAAGATGCAGTGTGCTTGTTAAGAGATTGACTCAGCACTCACTCACTCCTTCACTTACTGAACTCAGAGGAATGAAGAATGTGCATTGTTGCTGCTTGTGTGTCAGACAAAGGCCTGTATTCACAAACACTTTGGTGTCTCAACAACACACCTTCCAAGGCCACAGAGATCACTGGCAGGATTTTCATGAGTGTTTCTACACTTAATATTGTAGAAATGTCACTCTCCCTCAGGAACCATAAAAATACCCTTATTCTGTCACCACCACTGTTTTCCAAGGCCACACAGATGACTGGCAGGGTTTTCAAGACTGTTTCTCCACTTAATAATACAGAAATCTTGTTATTTCTGCCTTTAGAACTGTAAAAACATTCTTCAAAACTCTTTATTCTCTCTCTATAACAATTTTCCAAGGCCACAGAGATGACTGGCAGGGTTTTCAAGACTGTTTCTCCAGTTATTCTGCCTTTACAAATCTTCTCTCTCTCTCTCTCTCTCTCTCTCTCTCTCTCTCTCTCTCTCTCTCTCTCTCTCTCTCTCTCTCTCTCTCTCTCTCTCTCTCTCTCTCTCTCTCTCTCTCTCTCTCTATGGATTTTCTTAATGGCAATGAAAAGATCTAATGGTACACAAATCTCAAGGTAAAAATGTGTCCCAGTACTGAAGGGGTTAAATAGTGAAGACTGTGGCCATTAATCTTGTCACCTCCATAGACCCTTCCTAATGTCAATAAAATGGTCTAATGGTACACAAATCTCAAGGTAAAAAATGTGTCCCAGTACTGAAGGGGTAAAAATAGTGAAGATTATGGCCATTAATCTTCTGCCTTTATAGATCTTTCCTAGTGTCAATAAAATGGTCTAATGGTACACAGATCTCAAGGTAGAAATATGTCCCAGTACTGAAGGGATTAAAATAGTGAAGACTGTTGCCATTATTCTTCTGCCCTCTTTAGACCTTTCCTGATGTCAATAAAATGTCTAATTGTACACAAATTTCAAGGTAAAAATGTGTCAATGTTGAAGGGGGTTAAAATAGTGAAGAATGTGGCCATTAGTCTTCTGACGTCTATAGATCTTTCCTACTGTCAATAAAATGGTCTAATGGTACACAAAATCTCAAGATGTCCCAGTATTAAAGGGGTTAAAATAATGAAGAATGTGGCATTAATCTTCTGACCTCTGTAGACCTTTCCTAATGTCAATAAAATGGTCTAATGGTACAGAAATGTCAAGGTAAAAATGTGTCCCAGTACTGAAGGGGTTAAAATAGTGAAGACTGTGACCATTAACCTTCTGATGTCTATAAACTTTTCTAATATCAATAAAATGGTTTAATGGTACACAGATCTCAGGTAAAAATGTGTCCCAGTACTGAAGGGGTTGAAATAGTGAAGACTGTGGCCATTAATCTTGTGATCTCCATACACCTCTCCATTTTATTGATATTAGCAAGGGTCTATGGTGGTCAAAGGATTCTCTCTCTGGACAGGTTTTTACCTCTCTCTCTCTACTCTCTCTCAAGATTCTCTCTCTCTCTGAAAATTCTCTTCTTCTCTCTCTCTCTCTTCTCTTTCTCTCTCTCTCTCTATGGTTGTAATTTCAATGAAAATTCTAATGGCACTCTTGTGTTTGGTACACAAATCTCAAGGATTTCTGTCCCAGTTCTTATTAGTGAAGACTGTGTATCATATGTTCTTTGAACTTTCTTCAATATGGTCTTTGTGTCTCTCATCTCAGTGATTCTGAAGGTTATCTCTTGAATGACTTCAAGGTCAATGATAATCTGCCACAATAGATCTCACAATGTCAATGTGAATATTTAAAATGACAGTGAGGTAGTTATGTCCCAGTAGTGATGGTGACGATAAGAAAAGTATAATTCTGCCTCTGATCCCTTTCTGATCATGTCTCATGTTCTCCTAGTATAAAATCATGTTCATCCTGATATCTCAATAAAATAGTCTTTGGACTCTTAGTATTCATGTGTCAAAGGGTCTAAAATCATGTATAACAATTCCGATTTGAAAAAGTATAATCCATGACCAAATCTATCAATAAAAGAATGTAAAAATAATACTTAGATGACTAAATATGGGTTGAAATGACATTAGACTCTATGTCTATAAATATGAGCATCAATAAAATGGTCTAATTAATACACAGATCCCAGTCTAGTAATGAAGGGGTTAATGGTACAGCCTTCACTATTTTAATCAATTCAGTACTGGGACACATTTTACCTTGAATTTGTGTACCATTAGACCATTTTATTGATATTAGCAAGGGTCTATGGTGGTCAAAGGATTAATGGCCACAGCCTTCACTATTTTAATCCTTCAGTACTGGGACACATTTTACCTTGAGATTTGTGTACCATTAGACCATTTTAATGACATTAGCAAGGGTGTATGGAGGGCACAAGATTAATGTGTGTGTTGTTTTAAAAATGTTGTTTTCATGTATATTATTACTATTTGATTGTTTACTTTGATTGCTCTCTCTCTCTCTCTCTCTCTCTCTCTCTCTCTCTCTCTCTCTCTCTCTCTCTCTCTCTCTCTCTCTCTCTCTCTCTCTCTCTCTCTCTCTCTCTCTCTCTCTCTCTCTCTCTCTCTCTCTCTCTCTCTCTCTCTCTCTCTCTCTCTCTCTCTCTCTCTCTCTCTCTCTCTCTCTCTCTCTCTCTCTCTCTCTCTCTCTCTCTCTCTCTCTCTCTCTCTCTCTCTCTCTCTCTCTCTCTCTCTCTCTCTCTCTCTCTCTCTCTCTCTCTCTCTCTCTCTCTCTCTCTCTCTCTCTCTCTCTCTCTCTCTCTCTCTCTCTCTCTCTCTCTCTCTCTCTCTCTCTCTCTCTCTCTCTCTCTCTCTCTCTCTCTCTCTCTCTCTCTCTCTCTCTCTCTCTCTCTTCTCTCTCTCTCTCTCTCTCTCTCTCTCTCTCTCTCTCTCTCTCTCTCTCTCTCTCTCTCTCTCTCTCTCTCTCTCTCTCTCTCTCTCTCTTTTTTTTTTTTTTCTTTTTTTCTCTTTCTTTTTTTTCTCTCTTTTTTCTCTCTCTTTTTTCTTCTCTTTTCTTTCTTTCTCTCTCTTCTTTCTTTTTTCTTTTTTTTTTTTTCTTTTTTTTTTCTCTTTTTCTCTCTTTTTTTTTTTTTTTTTTTTTTTTTTTCTTTCTTTTTTTTTTTTTTTTTCTCTCTTTTCTCTCTTTTTTTCTTTTTCTCTCTTTTTTTTCTCTCTCTTTTTTTTTTTCTCTCTCTCTCTCTCTTTTTTCTCTCTCTTTTTTTTCTCTCTCTCTCTCTCTCTCTCTCTCTCTCTCTCTCTTCTTTTTTTTTTTTTTCTTTTTTTTTTTCTCTCTTCTTTTTCTCTCTTTCTCTTGTTTTTCTCTCTTTTTTTTTTTTTTTTTTTTTTTTTTTTTGAAGTTGAAATTTCTTTTTTCAAAGTTGAAAATTCTGTTAATCTCTATTGTATATTTTAAATTGATGTTTATTTTTTTTTTTTGAAATTTATTGTAGACTTAAGTTCTTTTATATATTATTTATTATTAAGTTGAAAATCATTGTAGACTTTTTTTTTTATACTATTAAGTTGAAAATTTGTCTATTTATTGTCTAGACTTTTTCACCATAGGATTTTGCTCACTTTTTATACTAGTTTTATTTTTTAAGTTGATTTTTATTTTTAAGTTGAAAATTTGTGTAGACTTTCTCTGTATTTATTTTTAAGTTGAAAATTTGTGTAGACTTTCTCTGTATTCTTTGTATATATATTGTTTTATTCAGTTGAAAATATTTGGGGGTTTTTTGCAGGCAATGTGTAATAATGTCAAAAATTGAATAAAAGTGTAGGGAGACTCTTGTATTTAATTTTAGCTCCAATATGCATCCACCTTATCTCCGGAGACTCTTTAGAGTATTTTCGACTTAGTACGATTTTAGGGCCCGACTTTTTTTTTGCCTTTTTTGCCATTTTTCTACCGTTTTTTTTACCCCGTTTTGGCTTTTTTTGCCACTAGATTTTAGGGCCCGTTTTTTCGGCTTTGCCATTTTTTCTAGATTTTACCATTTTCAGTTTTTGTATTAGTGCTGTATTTTATGTAGACCGTTGTACGTTTTTAGGTTTTTCGGCTTTTTTGCCACAGTAGTGCCATTTTTTCTAGATTTTACCATTTTAGTGGCCAGTAGTGCTGTATTTTATGTAGACCGTTTGAAGATTTTTCAGCCAGATGGTATTTTGGGACCATTGATCAATGTCATGTAACTTTTTCGCTTTAGTTTCATTTCCTAACAACCACTTTTGTATTGCTTATGATAAAAATAGAAAAGCTTCAAATCTAGCGCGTTTTATTTCTGGGGTGTGATCGTTTAGAGCGAGTGTAGGTGGTGGTCAATGGAGGCAATATTGGTGTGTCAGACGGATCCAAGCCAGCTTGAGGCGACTACTCACTGAAACCACCCACAACCCACAAATATTCCCAGGAAAGGAAATTTAACAAAACCCACAAATATTCCCAGGAAAGGAAATTTAACAAAACCCACAAATATTCCCAGGAAAGGAAATTTACCGAAACAAAGATTTCTTTACACATTATTATTCAGTAGTGACAACAGATCCAAGTACAGTGACACCATAATGAGGTGGTAGTGGCAGCAAGCGTTGAATAGGAGGATGTCTGCTATGCGAAGCTGAATCTCTGGACTGCGGTGGTGGAGTTAGTGGTGGTGGTGGTGTAGCAGGTGTTTGCCAGGCCGCTGCGAGGCGAAGTCCCTCAGTGCCAGTAGCTGCGACGGCGACACGTGTATTAGCGGGACGGCAGTGAAGGCCCAATGCGAGGCAGTGCCCCTCCGAGTAGCGGTAGCAGCGGCGGCGGCAACGGTCAATGTAGGCGCAGTGCGAAGCCAAAGAGTCCTTCCCTGATGGTGCAGGACGCACGGGATCGCTGCAGTCACGGCTTCGGATCACCAACTCCTGTAATGGAGAAAATTAACTGATTATCTCCATATGTACCACGCCACACTGTCCTACAATACACACTTCACTGCCTCAGTCAGCCTCTCACTCGCCCTCCTCGATCGTTATTCCACTTACACTCCAGTTACACCCTTCTCCCTCGTTCTCCTCCCAGCGTCTCCCGTGTGACGTAGCATCCTGGCCCTTCATCCTGACACTCCCATCCCTTCATTCTCACATCTCCACGCCAGTCTCAGTAAACCACACCACGTCAAACCCCTCAAACTTCCCCACACCCGATCCTCACCCACACAACCAATCTTGTCACACATTCATCTACCTGGTTAGTGGAATCTTCCGTGTCTGCCGTCATCTGTAGGTTCTCGTCTCCAATCCTCCGCCTCACCACACCTGCCTCGCCTCTATCACCCACTCATCCAGCCAGTCAGTCTCCTCAACGGCGGCAGTGGCGGTGGCAGAGGTGGTAGTGAGCATTGTCCGTTAAGTGCAAGGTAGACGAGGCTCATTACCGCTGTGGAGTCAGGCCTTTGGATCGTCAACGCCTGTAATGGACAAGAATAAGCATGAACAAAGCAGTACCTTGTTTACTTGTTCACTAATTATCCCTACAGCTAACAAGCAAGATCGCCCTAAGCAAACTCCTTCACTGCCTCAATCAGCCTTTCACTCTTCATTCTACGTATTCTTACCACCACCACCACCAATACCATCACAAAAACATGAACAGCAGTATCTTTTTCACTAATTATCTCTAAATGACCAACACCACACATTCCTTCACGTCTTCACTTCCATCCATAATGTGCCCAAACTCACTCTAAACACTTTATTCATCTGTCTGTCCTAAAACTCAACCACTGCCTCAGCCAGCCTTTCACTCGTCTCTACTCAGTTACACGTCTTCACAGTGCCCTAACCCAGCCAAACACTCGCACCACACCATCCATCCCTTCTGTCTCCTATTTTATCACACTGCATTCAGTTAGTTCCCATCTGCCTCCTCTTGCCACGAGCCATTCACGCTCAGTTCATTCCTCCCAGCCGATGGTTCCTGATACATCCTACATTGACACAGACAGACATCGTACAATTAACCTTCCAATAGACAGTGCACATCCTACACACCCAGTTATCCTTTATCATTCAACATTCCTAACAACCTTCAAGTTACTAACAATTTCCTATCACCACTGCAGTGTCAACGCGCACACACCAACACTCATACCTACACTATTCGTTTACATAAAACCACTAACCTCTCCTCCTCTGTGCTGTGTGTGTGTGTGGTGTGGTCCGATAACCTCACAGCAGCGGCACGTCACCCGCCGCACGAACCCACGCAGATCAAGCTTCCCGTTGCTGTTCCTGCCGCTGCTGAACGTCACGCCCACGACAAGACACAGACGGACACTGGGCTGCGTAGACTCGAGGGTCGGTGGTGGTGTGGTGACTGGAGAGATGCAGCAAGCGTGGTGTCTGGATTAATACTGTTCCAGCTACTGCTGACGTTGCTTCGTTCTTGTCTCACCCCCCCCCCAACCTGCCAATAAGGAAAGAGCAACTTGAGGGCAAACGAGCATATGAAACGCTGCCAGTGAACCTAACCACTGGTCCACCACCTGGATATAAACTAGTCACGCTCTTTAACTCCTTCCAAACCAACCATTACACACACTCAATTGCATTAATTTGTTTCATCAAGCATTCTCACCTTCCGTGTAGTACTTACAATTATACACGATTTTTTTTATCATTATGTTGTAACAGTTTGAAGCTTCCTTCGTAATAAATGATTATGATAAGATGATAATAATAATATTCTCTCTCTCTCTCTCTCTCTCTCTCTCTCTCTCTCTCTCTCTCTCTCTCTCTCTCTCTCTCTCTCTAAGTGAACCCTGCCTGTAAATCAACGAAAAAAAAAAAAAAACGTATCATTAACGAAAATTGATTATGAAAGATAATAATCTCTCTCTCTCTCTCTCTCTCTCTCTCTCTCTCTCTCTCTCTCTCTAAGTGAACCTGCCTGTAAATCAACGAATAAAAAAAAAAAGTATCATTAACGGGAAATGAGTATAATAGATAATAATTCTCTCTCTCTCTCTCTCTCTCTCTCTCTCTCTCTCTCTCTCTCTCTCTCTCTCTCTCTCTCCAAGTGAACCCTGCCTGCAAATCAACGAATCAATATTAAAAAAAATTAGTAAAAACGTATCATGAACGGATCACTTTTCTAAGGAAGCTTG
>NC_059265.1:1661436-1733352 GCF_017591435.1 Portunus trituberculatus
GTGTGTGTGTGTGTGTGTGTGTGTGTGTCGTCTCTCTCTCTCTCTCTCTCTCTCTCTCTCTCTCTCTCTCTCTCTCTCTCTCGTGTCGTCTGGTCTGGTCTGGTCTCCTTGCTGTGTCTCGTCTTGTTGACCAGCATCTGAGGTGATATGATGCTACAATATAGTGGCATGGAAATACTAGTAGTATTGTGTAAACTGACACACTGCCGTTCATGATGGCGAAGGTGAGCAGGTGTGGGTGTTGGCGGTGCTGGCGGAGATATCTACATGCTTGTGTGTAGATAGATAGATACATAAGCTGGTATTTGTTAGGTTCATTCATACATAGATTAACAACAGTTCGATGGTGTATACACTGCTACAACAATAAACTTATCAATCAATCAATTAAACATCAATGAGATTTAAAAGGCGAGTGATGAGAGAGTGGGGAACAGCGGGGGAGGGGTAGGTGGAGAGGAGACGAGCGAGACTCCCGAGACAAGCTTGCTGTGCGTCACTGACAGGGATAAACTCTGTGTCAAGGCCCCATCACACCAGAGGCGGTCTTTACTACTCGCAGCAGGTTCTCAACACGTTCATATAATTTTTGAGGACGTAGTGGAGACGTGATGGAATTGCGAAATCCCTCCACTGCTACGTATCTACCAAGCCTTTACTGCGTACGTCCCTTGATATGCCTACGATATAACTGTGTCCAGTCGGGTTTAACTACGGTCATAACACGCATGTGATCAGGCTCCCGCCACGCTCACTAAGTTCCCGCCATGTTCACTAGGTTGTTACCATGTGCCCAACCAGTGCGCAATACGCTCACGTGACGCAAGCAGGAAGTGCTGCTTCCTGTCATTTCAGTTCTCGCCTCTCTTCTCTCATCAGTGGTTCTCCAGCTCTTACATCATTATATTCATTATCCTCATAACGTCATGCTGCCCAAATTAACTTCTAACTTTCCATCAGTCTGTGGTAATGACCAAACTGGAGCGACTTTTCAAGGTGGAGCTGGTGACATAGAATATTTTCATTTGGCAACTGACCACCACCACCACCACTGACTACGTCCATTTCATCACCAGACACGAGACCTGGTGGGGGGAGAGGGAGAAAAAATGTTGTGCTCTGATAAGATATTCTTATTTTTCATCTTTCTTCTATTCTTTCCTGTCCTCTTTCTCACTCACTTATTCACTCACTCACTCACTCACTCACTCTGAATCCTGTCCTCCACCATCACCACCACCACCATCAGTTCATTCCTCCACCACGGACACAAACACGTCTTGAAGGAAGGTTAGTCCGCCGCCCAGAGTCACCTCGGCTGTCTGGCTGGACACCCTGCGTGCCGAGGGACCAGACGAACGGTGGAGGGGCGGCGGTCGGGGTTGCGGGTGTAACACTGTGTATGAATATTGTTTGTGTTTTAATTAAGGCGTGTACACTCTTGTTTCATTTCCACGTATCGGATCACCGTTGCGTAGCAGTGTTGACAGGATAGTGCTTCACCGTTGCGTGTCAAAATATGACACAAAGTTACGCAACGGGTTCGATCCGCCATTTTTCGGTATTTTGGCGTCATCTCAAAGGAATGATACACAAGTCACTAACCTTCGTGTGTGTGTGTGTGTGTGTGTGTGTGTGTGTGTGTGTGTGTGTGTGTGGATAAGGAGCGTGGGATCGTCGAGTTGCATGTTCAGTGTTGTCGTGGACGGGCATGAATATTTTTTGCAATTTTGACCCAAATTGCAGACAACCACAAAATCAGTTGTGTGTATCCTTGTCACGTTTTGATACAATTCCGTCACATGCTGGAATTTTAAGTCAGTCAACACAGTATTGTTTCATTACACATACATAGAGTGTAGACACCCACCAACTCCGTCATTCATTTTTCCTTTTATTGATTTGATGTTCATGAATAAAACTAAACGTGGCCACAGACAACTGCACATTTGCACTCATGGCTACGGTCAGGAACAAACTGAATGACACTGTTGCATCACTCAACGATGATACACCACGCGGATAGGCAAAAATGGATACAATAACCTGTTGCACCGTAACGCATTATAAGGTGATACGCAACGATGAAACGATGCGTGGAAATTCAGTAAGTGTGTACACACCTTTAGAAAGTGTTGGTGGTGATGATGTCAGTGTGCTGTGTATTGGTGGTGGTGGTGGTGATTGTGGTGGTAACTATTGGTGGTGTGTTTGCTTGTTTTGCATCGTGAATATTGATTGATTGAGTGGCTGAAAGATTGATGGATTGATGGATAGATTGCCTGTCTAACTAATAGATTCACTGACTGACTGATATTTGGACTGACTGACTGACTGATTAAATGAATAAAATACTAACTAAATGACTGACTATCTGGCTAACTGACTGAATGACTGAATGATTGACTAACTGACTGTCTGACACACTGGTTGATTGTCTTTTTGACAAACGATGCCTGTCCTTGGCACAAAAAAGCATCGCGCGGTACGAAGGCGCTTAGAAGTGTACCGTAGGAGGTATGTGGTGCGCGTGGCCAGGCACGTGTTGCCGTACGCGAGTGTGCACGTGTAGGGACCTGACAAGTGTGTAGAGAACCAATGAAGACGACAGTGGCAAAGGGAATCGGATAAGCGCCTGACACCACGTATATGTCACCCACGATTCCACCCACGCCAACGCCCGTGCTACGTGGGTCCGAAAGCGTGTAGGTTGGGAGGGATGTGTCGTTAGGAACTCCCTGGTTGACACGAAACAGTAGGCGAAGGTTGGCGATGCAATTGATGAGCCGTTGTGTCACTCGCCTATCACTGACACACTCCCGTTCATGAGGGCGAAAGTGGGGAGATGCGGGAAATGGCAGTGGTTGTGGTGGTGGTGGTATTGGTATTTATATGCTTGTGTGAAGATAGATGGATAAGCGGGTAATTTGATGGGTTGATTGATATGTATGTAAATGGACAGTGGGGAAAACAAACAGATAGATGGATAGGCAGGCAGATAGATAAGTCAATAAATTCGTAAATAATTAACAATATAGATGTGTATGTAGATAGAAAAAAGTCTATATTCCTCTATTTAGTGTCCTGTCACCCTGGTTTATTGTCAGAAATGCTCGTATATCAGGCGGTAGAAATAGAGAATGAGAAAAATAGTACAGTCTGCCTTTTAAGCACCTTGTTTATTGCCTCGCGGGAGTTGCCAACACTCGCTGTACAACAAGATACACTTTAATATTTCCTGTTTTGACAAATAACAAAAGCTGGACACGATAACGAAGAGGAAGATGTCACAATAACCAATAAATCAACATGTGGTATTTGTATAAGCATAGCGTCTCATTAATAAGAGATTTAGTAACAGATAGTTATCATAAACATATATACATGCGTCCTGTCTTCACAGACAACCTTTTGCTACGGCAGTAGTCTTTTAGCGGTGGTGGTGGTGAAAACAGTTGTGGTGGTGGTCTATACTGACCCATGCACACCCACACCCACACACACACACACACACACACACACACACACACACACACACACACACATAAATTCAAGAGTTGCTATATTACCGACAGTTTTCAAGAAGCACCAGCAGGAAGAGACGTAGTGGCAAGCCTTCACCGCAACACTCCACACTGCCTAATCTTCGTCTATTAAAGGTATTTTTTATATTGATATTCAGTTAAGGTTAGGTTTTCTTTACATATGAGAGTGAAAACAGTACGCAAATATTTTAAAGTAATGGTATAAGGACCATGAAAAAGAGCAAGGCGTCTGTATTACCCTCTCATATTTGTTTCCTTCATTTACCATAGGCCAAACATGTGTCAGAATGCAGCCACTAGTCTAACATTTCATATAATCTAGTCAAAATTTCTCTCTGTGGCTCAATTTTAGTTTGGTGAGATGATAAAGACTATATATGGATGTCCTGCCGCCACTGTTCCCGGGTTTTCCCCCGGGCCACCTCCCAGGCGGTCCCCTAGCCATCACCCAACCCACGCCATCACCCTTCTATCGCCAGCCTGCTGGGTCAAATACTTTTTTTTTCGAATATTTCCTGACGGTAATATTGCGCTTCCATGGTATGTTTTTATGGTTTCTATAAATGTTTCGTTGTGTTTGAAGTGTGTTCCGCGTCTGTGCTGGGTAAATATGTGGCGTTTAGTGGTGTTTTATGGCGTATGTTACAGGCTTTTTAACGCTCAAAATTTCCCACCTGGAGTTTTGAGCTTTTTCTTTTCAAGGTATAAGTGGGCCTTTATGGTAGCAAAAGAGTGCCTGTACTCTTTTAAGTGTGAAATCAATCTAATGAGTGAAATATGTGGACTTTGAAATGGTGTTTGGGGCTGTTGTAAAAAGCTCTTATTTTTCATTATTTTATTTGCTCACGTTTCTGCTTCTCGGTCCAACTCGCTGTAGAATGCCCTAAAAGATAGCTCAGACTCCCAGAAGTGTGATAAAATACTTGCCAAGTGAAAATGGCATGACTTTACAGGACGTTTTAAGAGATTTATGGGTTAAAATGTTTTTGTACTTTTAACGTACTTAATTTAGACCTTTTTTTAAAAACCAGTTAAGCTGGAGATATTTTGATATTTTGAAAATTAGTTTAAGTATTTATCACGTCATAAAATAACAAGCATTTGTCTGTGGCTTCGTTTTTTCTAAAAGTCATTTTTGAAATCAAATGATTTACGTAATTTAGCCGAGTCACCCCCCGTTCCCGTTCTCTCCGGTGACCACAGCCCACCCAGGTAGTGACTCACCATAGCCCAAGGCTGGCGCCACTTTTCCAAATCCACAGTTCGTCGATATTTTGCCTAATAACTAGTGATTTCTACGTGTTTTCGTGGGTTTCTAGGTTCAGGTGTATAGATAATTGTAGCAGAAAGAGGAAGAAACTTGAAATAAAGGAGGATAAAGAGGAAGAGGAGAAAGGGAAGAGGAAAAGGAACAGCAGGAAAGCCATAATACTTAAGTCACCCTCCATTTCCTGAATATTTTGTCTAATATCTAGTGTTTTGATGTGTTTCTAGGCTCAGACGCGTGGATGGAAGGAGTAGGAGGAAGACGAAGGAGTATCAATGGAGAAGGATGAAGAAAAAATGAGAAATAAAGGTGGAATAGGAGAAGAAGCCAAGGTGTAATATTTAGGTAAGTGTCCCTTTTAATCCTAAGGTTCTTTATAATGCATACTGTTGGTTTTGAGATAGATTTGGGGTATTTTAAGCTTGTTCATTAGTGTTGCAGGCTGTTTTGAGTGTTATAAGTATGCTTTGGGGTTCATTTTTTTTTCAGTATATGTTAGATCTTTTGGGTATATTTTACGTATTTTGAGAGTGGATTGAGGTGTATGTGAGTATCAGCATGTTTGAGTGTGGTTTGGGAGAGCTTTGAGGGGTTGGTTGGTGTTCTGAGTGTGGTTTGGGTTTATTATGAATGTTATAAGTTGTGGGGGTGTTAGTGGTCTTTTGGGTGTGTGTGGGGTTATTTCAGTAAATATTGGGTGTTTCTAGTGATTTTGGAGATATTTTAACCTGTTCTGTGTTTTCTTAGTGTGTTTGGGATGTTATTGAGTTTTTTAAGAGGGTTTGGGTTTTTCAGTATGTTTTGAGGCTCTCAACAGGCTAGCTCAGTGTCAGTGGGCCCTTATAACAAGTGTCCTTCATCATTGGTTACCCGCTTCGTTCCCAGGTGACGACAGGCAGAATGAGGTGGACGTGGCGGAGGCTGTGGGCGGTCAATTCACGGCGCAGATAACCTACACTTTGCACCACGCTGACTGCCCGCCCCTGTTCACTAAAGTCGGGCAAGCCTTTATCTCCGTGTTCTGCCCTGGGTATAGGAGTAAAGTAAGTTGTGGTATTTGTTGTTGTTGTTCTTGTTTTTCTGTTAAGATTTGTTTGTTCTCTCTCTCTCTCTCTCTCTCTCTCTCTCTCTCTCTCTCTCTCTCTCTCTCTCTCTCTCTCTCTCTCTCTCTCTCTCTCTCTCTCTCTCTCTCTCTCCTCCTTCTTCTTCTTCTTCTTCTTTTCTTCTTCTTCTTCTTTCTTCTTCTTCTTCTTCTTCTTCTTCTTCTTCTTCTTCTTCTTCTTCTTCTTCTCCTTCTCTTCTACTACTACTACTACTACTACTACTACTACTACTACTACTACTACTACCACTACTACTACTACCTACTACCGTTCTTTGAGTGAGGATAGGTACTGTCAGATCACGACGCGTTACGTCAGCAGGTTCCCACGCCTGTCCCTTCTTGCTTATATTCTCACCTGGTATGTTTGATGTTTTTCATGTTGGCAGTATCCAAGGGGATTTGACAAAGATAGGTTCGATGATTTCAAATTGTTGACCAATATAACAGGTTGGGCAGTGTTCCAAATTGATATGGACAGTAAACTGAACTATGGTTTTGGTATTTTGTAGGCACGATCGATAATTTGGAAGTGATCGTTGAGTGGGTAGGTTTGTGTGTGGGTGGGGTTAATTCACAGTACATAACCCGGAGAACATTAAGATGAAAATAATAACAAATATTTAATGTGATTCGCAATATACATAGAGGTGGATGAAATTGAGCAACCTTGCTTATTGTAGGCAACATTAATGAGGACCTTTCACGTTCTGTGTGGGAGTGTAAATTTTGTTGTTTGTCGGTTACTGAGAGCTAAGATGAACTGCATTGTGGTAACTTACTGCTAGGGTTTCTCTCTTAAAACACCATCTAGTCAATCTAAATTTACCTTACGATAGTCTAAACCATGAATAATAGTGCTGTTAAAATACAAAGCCAGCATTTCACTCAGAGTGGAATAGTGGCAGAGTTGCAGACGACCCCCGCACGGAAGTGCAACAACAATCAGTCAGTCAGTCAATCACTCAGTCAGTTCTTCCACAGTGCTGGCAGTGGCATACCTAAGCAGCGCATGTGGGACGGCATCAATGATTGCTGCAGTAACGGAGAGGTGAGGATAAGGCCTTGCTTTTGTCAGTATCTCACACAAGGCTTAACTCATGCCCTGAACTCCTTTGTTTCATATAAAAGTTGCAGATTTTCTTACATTGTATACAGTACAATACAAAATCACAACTTGACAGTACTGAAGCAAATGCCTTTCTTGTGGCAGGATGAGTTTGTGCAGCTGTGTGGCATTGAGGAGTGTCGGGAGAAGAATGTAGGGTGTGTGTGAGTCTGTTTACATCAACACTCGAGAGTCATACTTCTGCCAGTGCCGGCCATGCAGGGTACAGACTCGTGTCGGAAAGTTCAAGTGTGAAGGTGAGGCTTCCCTGAACTGTCAATGTCACTCTACGGTGTGTCTTCTTAAACTTATCAGTCCTTCACCCATTCATTTAGCAGCAGCCTAAAGAAGTTAGTGTGGTATTCAAGGGTACTTTTGTTATTGTTGGCATATATCAACATGCATTTGTCTCACGAATATTACTAAGATTAGCAATTTACGGATAGGTTGTTCTTTATGGTTAAGTATAATTATTCAATCTTGCCATATGCATTTGTCATGAGTACTGATATATTTTTTGTAGTTTTCCTCAATGTATTGTTGAATGTGTTCCTGGAATGCGTGTAAATCTATCCTCAAGTTGTAATAAATCTGTGTTTCTGAGAGTGTAATTCTCCACCCTCAGACGTTGACGAGTGCGTGGAGTCGCCCAGATCTTCTCCCTGTGGACCATCCCCTCAGCAGTGTTCGATCCGCCCAGCAGCAGCAACGGTCATGAGAAGGCGGTCATTGAAGTGTCAAGTCCCCAAGCTGGCACGGTGGTGGGTGTTGTGTTAGGCTCCCTTAGGGTTCTTTCCCTAGCTGTTGGGGTAAGTCAAATAGTTTTTCACTTCTTTATACTGTGGGTTCTTGCTCTGGATGTGTTGTGGCTGTGCTGTGGCAAAGATGGCGTAATTAAGCAGTGGGTGAGATTCTTCAAACTTTAAACTATTCCAAATTGTTCTTGACACACTGAGAATATTCCATTACTACAAAGTTAGCCGACTCATACTTCATACTTTTTTTTTCATCTCACCTGCAACATTTTCAGTGTACAGATGTTTGTTGGGTTCCTGAAGATGCGTCGACGTGTTATCATCCACGCAAGCTTCCCCAACCCAGCCAGTGTACCACAAGACAACAGGCATTGAGGAGGACGGGAGGCAGGCATTGAGAAGGACGGGAGGAGGGAGCGAGCGGCTGCATGCACTATTGAACGGGACGGTATTGTATGTAAGTATGTAGCTTCTGTACGTGTAGTTTAGTAAACGAGTGACCTCGTTATAGGTCGCAAGGCCTCCTGTCACTCGTCTTTCCTATGTATTCCTATGTATTACATTCTTCCCACAGTTGTATGACTACACTGAAGCAAGCCCAGAATAAAGTGTTGAGTGACCATGATGTGAGTATTGTGGTTTGTACATTATTACACTTTTATCTCCTCGTGTCTCATTTTAAAAGGTTTTCTACTTTCTTGTTATTTTTTCAGGACTTATTAATGTTGATGCCATTTCAGGAATCGGTACTACTAACGCCAAAGAAGTGAGGGAAGTGTTTGGATCGAGCGTGCAAGACGTACAACAGACACCAGACTGCTACTGCCGGTGTAGCCAAAGGAACAAGAGGAGGCAGAGGAGGAGGAGGAGGAAGAAGAAGAGGAACAAGAGAGTGATTCTTGGAGACGTACCAATGAAGTTCTGAAGGTTGGCCACAATTCTTCATTACTGCTGTAGTGTATTTCATTGATCATTTGTATATTGGGTGGATAAATTTGTAGATTTTGTAGACAGTTGTAGATGTGAAGTGGGTAAGGTTTTTTGCCATGCCTTATCTACACCAGCAGAAAACCGTGATATGTAGAAGTTGTGATAGAAGCATTGTGAATGGAATATACCGTGTTCATATGCATAGAGAATTTAAAAGAGGAGAGTGTAGACCAAGAGAGGAAAGTAACCTCTTTTAGAGATTTCGGTGAAAGTTTTGCTGTAGCGTTAGACATATCAAAGGCTTTTGATAGAGTCTGGCATAAAGCTTTGATTTCCAAACTGCCTTCCTACGGCTTCTATACTTTTCTCTGCAACTTTATCTTAAGTTTCTTTTCTGACTGTTCTGTTGCTGTTGTGGTAGACGGCCACTGTTCTTTTCCTAAATTTATTAATAATGGAGTTCCTCAGGGTTCTGTCTTTTCAACCTCTCTCTTTCTATTATTCATTAATTAATCAAACTTTTTGTCCTATCTACTCCTACGCTGATGATACCACCCTACATCTTTCCACGTCCTTTCAGAGACGGCCAACCCGTCAGGAAGTCAACTGATCACGCAGGGACGCCAAAGAACGCCTGACTCCCGATCTTTCTAAGATTTCTGATTGGGGCAGAGACAATCTAGTAGTTTTCAATGCCTCAAAAACTCAATTCCTCCATCTATCAACTCAACACAACCTTTCAGACAGGTATCCCGCTCTTCTTCAGTGACACTCAACTGTCTCCCTCTTCCACAATTAATATCCTTGGTCTGTCCTTTACTCATAATCTTAACTGGAAACTTCACATCTCATCTCTTGCTAAAACAGCTTCTTAAAAGTTACGCGTTCTGAGGCATCTCCGCCGGTTTTTCTTGCCCCTCCAATTGCTTACTCTGTATAAGGGCCTTATCTGCACGTCTATGGAGAACTCTTCGCATGTTTGGGGGGTTTCAGTTACACAGTTTTACTAGATAGGATGGAATTAAAAGCTTTTCGTCTCATCAACTTCCTCCTCTGACTAACTGTCTTCAGCCTCTTTTTCACCGTTGTTGAATCTCCTCTCTCTCTTATCGCTTTTTTCATGCTAACTGTTCTACAGATCTTGCTATCTTCATGCCTCCCCTCGTCCTTCGGTCTCGCTGTACAAGGCTTTTTTTCTTCTTCTCATCCCTATTCTGTCCAACTTACTAACGCAAGAGTTAACCAGTACTCTCAATCATTCATCCTTTTCATTGGTAAAATCTGGAACTCCCTACTTGCATCTGTATTTCCGAATTTTTACGACTTGTCTTCTTTGAAGAGAGAGAGATATCGAGGCATTTGCTCCCTAGTTTTGGCTTACGCTTTTCCACTTTTTAGAGAGCCAGCACTCAAGTGGGCCTTTTTTTTAATCTTTTCTTTGTTTCTTGCCCTTGGCTGGCGCTCTTCCTACATGAAAAAAAAACCTCTCGGGACACGAGTCCTCTGCTCATCACTCATCATTCCTGTCACCTATCATGATCGTTTATGCATTAAGGAGGAAATGACCAACGTGTTCACTCCATGCTGGAATTCACCATGCATGGAGAAACACTTAGTGAATGAAGATAACGTTCCTTGTTAGGAGACGCCATCTTCTGAGTGAGGGAGTGTAGTGAGCATGCTGGCTAGTCACACATCACCAGCTGTGCGTCGCGGTGTGTCTTGCTGCCAAGCCAGTAAATTAGTACCAAGTAGTATGTAGTAGTAGTAGTAGTAGTAGTAGTAGTAGTAGTAGTAGTGGTGGTGGTTGTCACTCACACTATTGCAAGGTGTGTTCAAGTGTGAAGGTGAGGCCTCCCTGAACTGTCAATGTCACTCTACGGTCTGTCTTCTTAAACTTGTCAGTCTTTCACCTCTTCATTTAGCAGCAGCCTAAAGAAGGTAGTGTGGTATTTTGTTATTGTTGGCATACATGAACATGCATTTTGTCTCACAAGTATTACTAAGATCAGTGATTTACGGATAGGTTGTTCTTTATAATTACGTATAATTTAATCTTGCCATATGCATTTGTCATGAGTATTGATATATATTTTTGTAGTTTTCCTCAACGTATTGTTGAATGTGTTCCTTGATAGCGTGTAAATCTATCCTTAAGTTGTAATAAATCTGTGTTTCTGAGAGTGTAATTCTCCATCCTCAGACGTTGACGGGTGCGTGTAGTCGCCCAGATCCTCTCCCTGTGGAACCATCCCCTCAACAGTGTTCGATCCGCCCAGCAGCAGCAACGGTCAGGAGAAGGCGGTCATTGAAGTGTCAAGTCCCCAAGCTGGCATGGTGGTAGGTGTTGTGCTGGGCTCCCTTGGGGTTCTTTGTCTAGCTGTTGGGGTAAGTCAAATAGTTTTTCACTCCTTTATGCTCTGGGGTCTTGCTGTGTATGTCTTTTTGCTGTGTTGTTCTGTGGCTAAGATCTCGTAATTAAGATGTGCATGTGATTTCTCCAAAATTTAAACAGTTCCCAAATCATTCTTGACACATTGAAAATATTCCAATACTGTATAGTTATTCGACTCATACTTCAGAGGATTTTTATTTATCTTTTTTTTTCTCACTTGCAACATTTTTACTCTAAAGACGTTTGTCAAGTTGTTGAAGATTCGTCGACGTGTTATCATTGTACCACACGGGCTGGGATTTTCATTGAAGGAAAAGTCTCTTCCAAGTCAATTTTACATATATTTCAAATATAGTAAAGTACATTCGAACAAAAAACGATGAAAGTGACTCGGCACTCTGAACCAACAACAGAGAAACACGAGAGGCACCCTTAACACACTCTCCCACTTGAATACACCACTTAACTCCACATAATGACACCCTCGATTATATTAACACGAAACTCCGCTGCCCTGATCACATTACCCACCTGATCAGAGACCTTCGCTCACCGTGACGCGTCCACACCCCACCAATGTTCGAGTAGAGAGTGCCACTCCCTTCTTCCGAGATCGCGTCCTTTCCTGCCCCACACTCAAATCTACTGCCCCGCGTGCCAATTCACGCAATGTTAAATACCCTGCCTTCCTTATTCTATTCCTCCGTATACATGTTGTAGTACACTTCATGCTAACACTAATATTTCTACCATGCTCAACATTCCAGAATCCCTACTCATAAAGTTCCTCCGCTCGTATTAATTATGGGTTTGGTACGGCAGTTTTCTTCCTTAGGCCTACAGAGCCACCCACGCAAACCCGATCCACCTTGGCTCTCCTTAATATACCATACTTATCGTTACATCATCCACAATCCTTCCCCAACCCTGTGTACCACAAGACAACAGGCATTGAGGAGAACGCCATTTCAATATTGTTCCATCTCTTGTTCCAGTACTACTAACGCCAAAGAAGTGAGGCAAGTTTTTGGAGTGAGCGTGCATGACATACAATAGACACCAGACTGCTGCTACTGCCGGTGTTGCCAAATGAACAAGAGGACGTACCAATGAAGTTCTGAAGGTTGGCCACAGATCTTCATCACTGGTGTAGTGTATTTCATTGACCATTTGTAGATTGGGTGGATAAATTTGTAGAATTTTTAGACAGTTGTAGATATGTAGCGGGTAAGGTTTTTAGCAATGCCTTATCTATAGCAGCAGAAAACAGTAATATTTAGAAGTTATGCATAGCATTGTAATAGGAGTGTACAGTGTACATATGTATATAGTATTTAAGAAAGGAGAGTGTAGACCAAGAGAGGAAGGTAACCTCTTGGGTCACGATTCCTCTGCTCATCAATCATCCTTCCTGTCACCCATCATGATCGTTTATGGCTTAAGGACCAAATGACCAACGTGTTCACTCCATGCTGGAATTCACCATGCATGGAGAAACACTTAGTGATAACATTCCTTGTTAGGAGACGCCATCTTCTTAGTGAAGGAGTGTAGGGAGCATGCTGGCTAGTCACACATCAACGGCTAGCTGTGCGTCGCGGAGGATGATGACACGATGTGTCTTGCTGCCAGGCCATGACAGTAAATTAGTACCAAGTAGTAGTTTTAAGGGTTGTAGTAGTAGTAGTGGAGTGCTTCTCATCACAGTATTGCAAGGTGTGATGTAGACGTGGCTGTGTCTGTAGTGATCACAACAACCTGTTCCTTCTTGTGTGTCTCGAAGAAAGATCACAAAAAGTATCTTTTGTTTTCTGTTGTTAAGCACAAAGGTATTGTTACGTGTTTCCCAAGATGATGTTTTGTGAGTCTTTCAATGCAATACTTGATTTAATTGTCTGGCCAGTGTCTTGTAACGTGATGCAGTTTTTGTTACTTGTATTTATTTTTCATACCTAATGATATGATGATAACTTGTGAATGATATTCCTATATATTTCTAATGGCAACACAATATCTCTTGATATAATAAAATGCATAATGTATCGACTTGTTTTCCTATCAGTTGAAAGAGATGCAAAACAATACTCGTATCTGGTTTGTAAGTGAAGCGAAATTAGTCAACCATTTGTTGCATGGCACCACAGCGTCTGAGGTGATATGATGCCACAATATAGTTGCATGGAAATACTAGTAGTAATGTGTAAACTGACACACTGCCGTTCATATATGGCGAAGGTGGTTAGGTGTGGGTGTTGGCGGTGCTAGTGGAGATATTTACATGCTTGTGTGTAGATAGATACATAAGCTGGTAATTTGTTAGGTTCATTCATACGTAAATGGACAACAGTTCGATGGTGTATACACTGCTACAACAATAAACTTATCTATCAATCAATTTAACATCAATGGGATTTAAAAGGCGAGAGATGAGAGTGTGCCCACCTAGTCCACCAGCTCCACCTGCTCAGTGAAAGGGTGAGTCTATTAATAGAGTGGAGGAACAAACATGATGGGACAGTGATGGGACGGTAATGGGGCGGATAGTTTAATAGAAAGCTGTATAATAATGCACTGAAGGGGTGACGTGACGTGTGGGAGTGAGTGGATAGTGAAGGGTAGTGAATTAATGGTGCCACAGTGTCATTAGTGATGGGACGGTGATGGGACAGTGACGGGGTGGACAGGCTGTACTAGGAAGGTGTGTCGTGCATTGAAGGAGTCACATGTGGACAGTTAGCTGGTGGAGGGTAGTTAAGGTAGTTAATTAGGCGTATGGTAGTTATAATGCGTGGGAGGGTGGTTGTGTACTGTAGGTGTTATGTGTGTGTCTCTCTCTCTCTCTCTCTCTCTCTCTCTCTCTCTCTCTCTCTCTCTCTCTCTCTCTCTCTCTCTCTCTCTCTCTCTCTGCCAGACGTCAGTTTTCTCCGGAACACGTGGATCTGTGTGTCTTGAGTCACTTCATTATATAGTGAGGGCGGCTGCGGAGGCGTATGGGCTGACTGGGGAAACCTGGGCGTGAGCATGCATGGGCGGGACAGATGTGGGCGGCAGTGGGTGTGGAGGTGTTGACGCCGCCCATAGCTTTGCTTGTGTGTGTGTGTGTGTGTGTCTCTCTGTGTGTCTCTCTCTCTCTCTCTCTCTCTCTCTCTCTCTCTCTCTCTCTCTCGTCTCGTCTGGTCTGGTCTGGTCTCCTTGCTGTGTCTCGTCTTGTTGACCAGCGTCTGAGGTGATATGATGCCACAATATAGTGGCATGGAAATACTAGTAGTAATGTGTAAACTGACACACTGCCGTTCATGATGGCGAAGGTGGGCAGGTGTGGGTGTTGGCGGTGCTGGTGGAGATATCTACATGCTTGTGTGTAGATAGATAGATACATAAGCTGGTAATTTGATAGGTTCATTCATACGTAAATGGACAACAGTTCGATGGTGTATACACTGCTACAACAATAAACTTATCAATCAATCAAGTAAACATCAATGAGATTTAAAAGGCGAGTGATGAGAGTGTGGGGAACAGCGGGGGAGGGGGAGGTGGAGAGGAGACGAGCGAGGCTCCCGAGACAAGTTTGGTGTGCGTCACTGACAGGGATAAACTCTCCGTGTCAAGGCCCCATCACACCAGAGGCGGTCCTTACTACGCGCAGCAGGTTCTCAACACGTTCATAACATTTTTGAGGACGTAGTGGAGACGTGGTGGAATTGCGAAATCCTCCACTGCTACGTATCTACCAAGCCTTTACTGCGTACGTCCCTTGATATCCGACCTTTTAGCGACTTTTCAAAGGTGGCAAGCTGCTTCCTGTCACTTCAGTTCTCGCCTCTTCTCTCATCGCGTCCATGCCCGTCCTCAGCACGTCCTGGAGAGTTGTTTTTGCAGGACGTAGTAAGGACGGGCTGCTGGTGTGATGCGGGTGTTAGTCAAGGGGCCTTAGTACTGATTAGCCTGATTAGCCTATGTGTAAGTCAAGCCACTTACTTCGTCTAGGCACATTTGTAGCATATACAACAATGATTTAGCGACCTTTTAGCGACTTTTCAAGGTGGAGCTGGTGACGTAGAATATTTTCATTTGGCAACTGACCACCACCACCACCACCACCACCACTGACCAGACGTCCATTTCATCACCAGACACGAGACCTGGGGTGGGGGGAGAGGGAGAGAAAATGTTGTGTTCTGATAAGATATTCTTATTTTCCTCTTTCTTCTATTCTTTCCTGTCTCTCTCTCACTCACTTATTCACTCACTCACTCACTCACTCACTCACTCTCCTGCCTCTCCTGCCTGAATCCACCACCACCACCCACCACCACCATCAGTTCATTCCTCCACCACGGACACAAACACGTCTTGAAGGAAGGTTAGTCCGCCGCCCAGAGTCACCTCGGCTGTCTGGCTGGCCACCCTGCGTGCCGCGGGACCAGACGAGCGGTGGAGGGCGGCGGTCGGGGTTGCGGGTGTAACACTGTGTATGAATATTGTTTGTGTTTTAATTAAGGCGTGTACACACTTGTTGCATTTCCACGTATCGGATCACCGTTGCGTAGCAGTGTTGACAGGATAGTGCTTCACCGTTGCGTGTCAAAATATGACACAAAGTTACGCAACGGGTTCGATCCGCCATTTTTCGGTCTTTTGGCGTTAACTCAAAGGAATGATACACAACTCACCAACCTTCGTGTGTGTGTGTGTGTGTGTGTGTGTGTGTGTGTGTGTGTGTGTGTGTGTGTGTGTGTGTGTGTGGACGAGGAGCGTGGGATCGTCGCGTTGCATGTTCAGTGTTGTCGTGGACGGGCATGAATATTTTTTGCAATTTTGACCCCAATTGCAGACAAACTCAAAATCAGTTGTGTGTGGCCACAGACAACTGCACATTTGCACTCATGGCTACGGTCAGGAACAAACTGAATGACACTGTTGCATCACTCAACGATGATACACCACGCGGAGAGGCAAAAATGGGTACAATACCCTGTTGCATCGTATTGTATCACAGTGTGATACGCAACGATGAAACGATGCGTGGAAATTCAGTAAGTGTGTACACACCTTTAGAAAGTGTTGGTGGTGATGATGTCAGTGTGGTGTGTATTGGTGGTGGTGGTGGTGATTGTGGTGGTAACTATTGGTGGTGTGTTTGCTTGTTTTGCATCGTGAATATTGATTGATTGACTGGCTGAAAGATTGACGGATTGATGGATAGATTGCCTGTCTAACTAATAGATTCACTGACTAACTGTTTATCTGAACGATAAAACTGATCAGATAAATCGTTACGATAAAACTGACTAAAATTTGCGCAGATTTTGATCGTTTCAGATGAACTGATCGAGCGGCATGAACAGTTGAATCATTCAAACTTTTATCTGAACGATCTAACGATTTTTCCTTTCAGATGAAAATGTCACGTGTAGGGGGAAAACTGTACAGATTATCAGTCTATTTGTGACTTCAATAAAGTGTGCACGCCTTTTCCAGCTTTTCACAAATTCTTCATTATGAATCGCAAAACATTGGAGGAGTTTATTGAAATTTACCAAACCGAAGAGTGTTTATGGAAAGTTAAGTGCAAAGAGTTAAGTGCCAGAGATTCCTCCTCCTCCTCTGGTTTCAGTTACACGGGTTACTAAGGGTAGTTTGAAGATTCAAGAGAGAGAGTAACGTGATTTCTCCGTTATCAACAGCGAAAACACTTTTAATAACCATGCTTGTCGTTTCTGGAGCCTTTGAAAATAGTGGCCACATCATCTCTATATTTAAAAGGCTCTAGTTTCAGTCACACGGGTTTCTAAGGGTAGTTTGATGGTTCAAGAGACACATTAACATGATTTCTACATTATCAATACCAAAAACACTCTTAATAACCATGCTCGTTATCTTTGTGGCCTTTTCAAATAATTGAAATAATGGCCGCATCACCTCTATTTTCAAAAACTCTAGTTTGAGTCATACGGGTTGTTAAGGGTAGTGTAATGGTTCTAGTGACAGATTAACATGATTTCTACGTTATCAACAGCAAAAACACTCTTATTAACCAAGCTAGTTATCTTTGTGGCCTTTTGAAATAATGGCCACATCACCTATTTTAAAAGGCTCTAAAAGTCTCTAATTTCAGTCAAACGAGTTTCTAATGGTAGTTTGAAGGTTCAAAAGACAGATTACCATGATGAAATAATGGCCACATCACCTCTATTTTGAAAAGGCTCTAATTTCAGTCAAACGAGTTTCTAATGGTAGTTTGAAGGTTCAAAAGACAGATTAACATGATTTCTACGTTATCAACAGCAAAAACACTCTTAATAACCAAGCTCGTTATCTCTGTGGCCTTTGAAAATAGTGGCCACATAACCTCTATATTTAAAAGGCTCTAGTTTCAGTTACACGGGTTACTAAGGGTAGTTTGAAGGTTCAAGAGAGAGAGTAATGTGATTTGTCCGTTATCAACAGCGAAAACACTCTTAATAACCATGCTTGTCGTTTTTGGAGCCTTTGAAAATAGTGGCCACATAACCACTATTTTAAAAGGCTCTAGTTTGAGTCACACGGGTTGTTAAAGGGAGTTTAATGATTCTAGTGACATATTAATATGATTTCTACATTATCAACAGTGAAAATACTCTTAATAACCAAGCTTGTCATCTCTGTGGTCTTTGAAAATAATATCTTTATCATCACTATATTTAAAAGGCTCTAATTTCAGTCACACGGGTTTCTAAGGGTAGTTTGAAGGTTCAAGAGACAGATTAACATGATTTCTCCGTTATCAACAGCGAAAACACTCTTAATAACCATGCTTGTCGTTTCTGGAGCCTTTGAAAATAGTGGCCACATCATCTCTATATTTAAAAGGCTCTAGTTTCAGTCACACGGGTTTCTAAGGGTAGTTTGATGGTTCAAGAGACACATTAACATGATTTCTACATTATCAATACCAAAAACACTCTTAATAACCATGCTCGTTATCTCTGTGGCCTTTTGAAATAATTGAAATAATGGCCGCATCACCTCTATTTTCAAAAGCTCTAGTTTGAGTCATACGGGTTGTTAAGGGTAGTTTAATGGTTCTACTGACAGATTAACATGATTTCTACGTTATCAACAGCAAAAACAGATAAACAGTTATGTCTAGGGCCGGCCTAACTAATAGATTCACTGACTGACTGATATTTGGACTGACTGATTGATTGACTGACTGATTAAATTAATAAAATACTAACTAAATGACTGACTATCTGGCTGACTGACTATTTGGCTAACTGACTGAATGACTGAATGATTGACTAACTGACTGTCTGACACACTGGCTGATTGTCTGTTTGACAAACGGCGCCTGTCCTTGGCAGAAAAAAGCATCGTGCGGTACGAAGGCACTTATGTATGTGGTGCGCGTGGCCAGGCACGTGTTGCCGTACGCGAGTGTGCACGTGTAGGGACCTGACAAGTGTGTTAGAGAACCAATGAAGACGACAGTGGCAAAGGGAATCGGATAAGCGCCTGACACCACGTATATGTCACCCACAATTCCACCCACGCCCACGCCCGTGCTACGTGGGTCCGAAAGCGTGTAGGTCGAGAGGGATGTGTCGTCAGGGACTCCCCGCTTGACAGGAAACAGTAGGCGAAGGTTGGCGATGCAATTGATGGAGCCGATGTGTCCCTCGCCTATCACTGACACACTCCCGTTCATGAGGGCGAAGATGAGCAGGTGCGGGAACTGGCAGTGGTTGTGGTGGTGGTGGTGGTGGTAGTGGCGGTGGTGGTATTTATATGCTTGTGTTAAGATAGATGGATAAGCGGGTAATTTGATGGGTTGATAGATACGGAAATGGACAGTTGGACAAACAAACAGATAGATGGATAGGCAGGCAGATAGATAAGTCAATAAATTCGTATATAAATAACAATATAGATGTGTATGTAGATAGAAAAAGTCTATATTCCTCTACTTAGTGTCCTGTCACCCTGGTTTATTGTCAGAAATACTCGTATATCAGGCGGTAGAAATAGAGAATGAGAAAAATAGTACAGTCTGCCTTTTAAGCACCTTGTTTATTGCCTCGCGGAGTTGCCAACACTCGCTGTACAACAAGATACAATTTAATATTTCCTGCTTTGACAAATAACAAAAGCTGGACACGATAACGAAGAGGAAGATGTCACAATAACCAATAAATCGACATGTGGTATTTGTATAAGCATAGCGTCTCATTAATAAGAGATTTAGTAACAGATAGTTATCATAAACATATATACATACGTCCTGACTTCACAGATAACCTTTTGTTACGGCAGTAGTCTTCTAGCGGTGGTGGTGGTGGTGACAACAGTTGTGGCGATGGGCTATACTGACCCATGCACACCCACACCCAGAGACACACACACACACACACACACACACACACCCAGAGACACACACACACACACACACACACACACACACACACACACACAAATAAAGTGAAGTGTTGCTATATTACCGACAGTTTTCAAGAAGCACCAGCACCAAGAGACGCAGTGGCAAGCCTTCACCACAACACTCCACACTGCCTAATCTTCGTCTATTAAAGGTATTTATAAGGCTATTCAGTTAAGGTTAGGTTTTCTTTACATATGAGAGTGAAAACAGTACGCAAATATTTTAAAGTAATGGTATAAGGACCATCAAAAGAGCAAGGCGTCTGTATTACCCTCTCATATTTGTTTCCTTCATTTACCATAGGCCAAACATGTGTCAGAATGCAGCCACCAGTCTAACATTTCATATAGCCTAGTCAAAATTTTCTCTGTGGCTTAATTTTAGTTTGGTGAGATGATAAAGACTATATATGGATGTCCTGCCGCCACTGTTCCCGGGTTTTTCCGGGCCGCCTCCCCCGGCGGTCCCCTAGCCATCACCCTACCCACGCCATCACCCTTCTATCGCCAGCCTGCTGGGTCAAATACTTTTTTTTCGAATATTTCCTGACGGTAATATTGCGCTTCCATGGTATGTTTTATGGTTTCTATAAATGTTTCGTCGTGTTTGAAGTGTGTTCCGCGCCTGTGCTGGGTAAATATGTGGCGTTTAGTGGTGTTTTATGGCGTATGTTAAAGGCTTTTAACGCTCAAAATTTCCCACCTGGAGTTTTGAGCTTTTTCATTTCAAGGTATAAGTGGGCCTTTATGGTAGCAAAAGAGTGCCTGTCCTCTTTTAAGTGTGAAATCAATCTAATGAGTGAAATATGTGGACTTTGAAATGGTGTTTGGGGCTGTTGTAAAAAGCTCTTATTTTTCATTATTTTATTTGCTCACGTTTCTGCTTCTCGGTCTAACTCGCTGTAGAATGCCCTAAAAGATAGCTCAGACTCCCAGAAGTGTGATAAAATACTTGCCAAGTGAAAATGGCTTGACTTTACAGGACGTTTTAAGAGATTTATGGGTTAAAATGTTTTGTACTTTTAACGTACTTAATTTAGACCTTTTTTAAAAACCAGTTAAGCTGGAGATATTTTGATATTTTGAAAATTAGTTTAAGTATTTATCACGTCATAAAATAACAAGCATTTGGCCGTGGCTTCGTTTTTCTAAAAGTCATTTTGAAATCAAATGATTTACGTAATTTAGCCGAGTCCCCCGTTCCCGTTCTCTCGGATGACCACAGCCCACCCAGGTGGTGACTCACCATAGGCCCAGGGTTGGCGCCACTTTTCCAAATCCGCAGTTCGTCAATATTTTGCCTAATATCTAGTGATTTCTACGTGTTTTCGCGTGTTTCGAGGTTCAGGTGTGTAGATAATTGTAGCAGAAGGAGGAAGAAAGGAGAAATAAAGGAGGATAAGGAGGAAGAAAGGAGAAATGGAGGAGGAAGAGGAGCAGCAGCAAAGCTACAATACTTAAGTCACCCTCCATTTCCTGAATTTTTGTCTAATATCTAACATTTTGATGTGTTTCTAGGCTCAGACGTGTAGATGGAAGGAGGAGGAGGAAGAAGAAGGAGTAACAATGGAGAAGGATGAAGAAAAATGAGAAATAAAGGTGGAATAGGAGAAGAAGCCAAGGTGTAATATTTAGGTAAGTGTCCCTTTTAATCCTAACGTTGTTTATAATACATACTGTTGGTGTTGGGATAGATTTGGGGTATTTTAAGCTTGTTTATTAGTGTTGCAGACTGTTTGAAGTGTTATAAGTATGCTTTGGGGTTCATTTCGTTTGTTTTCAGTATATGTTAGATCTTTTAGGTATATTTTACGTATTTTGAGAGTGTTCATTGAGGTGTGTGTGAGTATTAGCATTTTTTGAGTGTGGTTTGGGAGAACTTTGAGGAGTTGGTTAGTGTTCTGAGTGGGGTTTGTGTTTGTTATGAGTGTTATAAGTGGTGGGGGTGTTAGTGGTCTTTTGGGTGTGTGTGGGGGATATTTCAGTAAATATTGGGTGTTTCTAGTGAGTTTGGAGGTATTTTAACCTGTTCTGTGTTTTCTTAGTGTGTTTTGGGATGTTATTGAGTTTTTAAGAGGGTTTGGGTATGTGTGGTTTGTCGTGGGTGTGTGTAAGAGTGAATTGGGCCTATACAAGGATTTTTCAGTATGTTTTGAGGCCATCAACAGGCTAGCTCAGTGTCAGTGGGCCCTTATAACAAGTGTCCATTATTGATTACCCGCTTCGTTCCCAGGTGACGACAGGCAGAATGAGGTGGACGTGGCGGAGGCTGTGGGCGGTCAATTCACGGCGCAGGTTACCCACACCTTGCACCACGCTGACTGCCCGCCGCTGTTCACTAAAGTCGGGCAAGCCTGTGTCTCCGTGTTCTGCCCTGGATATAGGAGTAAAGGAAGTTGTGGTTTTGTTGTTGTTGTTCTTGTTTTCTGTTAAGATTTGTTTGCTCTCTCTCTCTCTCTCTCTCTCTCTCTCTCTCTCTCTCTCTCTCTCTCTCTCTCTCTCTCTCTTCTTCTTCTTCTTCTTCTTTTACTCTTCTTCTACTACTACTACTACTACTACTACTACTACTACTACTACTACTACTACTACTACTACTACTACTACTACTACTACTACTACCGTTCTTTGAGTGAGGATAGGTCGTGTCAGGTCACGACGCGTTACGTCAGCAGGTTCCCACGCCTTTCCCTTCTTGCATATATTCTGAGCTGCTCTGTTTGGTGAGGTGACGTGGGGCAAGGCTTACCCACCAGTTGTATGGCTCTATCGGGGCGATGTGATGCAGCTGAACATTCATTTATCCTTCTACGCCACCCTCGTGCAACACTTCAACCACCACCGTCAGTGTGTGTGTGTGTGTGTGTGTGTGTGTGTGTGTGTGTGTGTGTGTGTAGGGATGATATTGGTAACTTGGGTGTCTGTAA
This sequence comes from Portunus trituberculatus, assembly GCF_017591435.1. Lineage (NCBI taxonomy): Eukaryota > Metazoa > Arthropoda > Malacostraca > Decapoda > Portunidae > Portunus > Portunus trituberculatus. The sequence continues at coordinate 1,683,884 of NC_059265.1, forward strand.
TGTGTTTTGTGTGAGTGTTTTATATTTTGAGGTGTTGCAGGGTGTTTTGTGTTAGTTTTGAGTGATTTAAGTTGTTTGTGTGTGTGTCAGTTGTGTATGGTGTGTTTTGTGGTGTGGTGTCAGTATTGGTGCATACTGTGTGCTTGTAGTGAATTGTAAGTGCGTTTATTGGTACTATGAGGTTTTTCATGTTGGCAGTATCCAAGGGGATTTGACAAAGCTAGGTTCAATGATTTCAAACCTAACCTAACCTAACCTAACCTAACCAAGTCCCTAAGCTGGCACGGTGGTGGGTGTCGTGCTGGGCTCCCTTGGGGTTCTTTGCCTAGCTGTTAGGGTAAGTCAAATAGTTTTTCACTTCTTTATACTGTGGGGTCTTGCTCTGGTTGTGTTGTGGCTGTGCTGTGGCAAAGATGGCGTAATTAAGCAGTGGGTGAGATTCTTCCAAACTTTAAACAATTCTAAATTGTTCTTGACACACTGAGAATATTCCATTACTGTAAAGTTTGCCGACTTACTTTTTTTCATCTCACCTGCAACATTTTCAGTGTACAGATGTTTGTCGGGTTCCTGAAGATTCGGCGACGTGTTATCATCCATGCAAGCTTCCCAACCCAGCCAGTGTACCACAAGACAACAGGCAGTGAGGAGGACGGGAGGAGGAGCGAGCGGCTGCATGCACTATTGAACGGGACAGCATTACATTCTTCCCACAGTTGTATGACTACACTGAAGCAAGCGTAGAATAAAGTGTTGAGTGACCATGATGTGAATATTGTGGTTTGTACATTACCCTTTTATCTCCTTGTGTGTCATTTTAAAAGGTTTTGTACTTTCTTGTTATTTTTTTTCAGGACTTATTAATATTGGCGCCATTTCAATGTTGTTCCATCTCTTGTTCCAGGAATCAGCACTACTAACACCAAAGAAGTGAGGGAAGTGTTTGGAGTGAGCGTGCAAGACGTATAACAAACACCAGAGTGCTACTGCCGGTGTAGCCAAAGGAACAAGAGAAGGCAGAGGAGAAGGAGGAAGATGAGGAACAAGAGAGTGATTCTTGGAGACGTACCAATGAAGTTCTGCAGGTTGGCCACAAATCTTCATTACTGGTGTAGTGTATTTCATTGATCATTTGTACATTGGGTGGATAAATTTGTAGATTTTGTAGACAGTTGTAGATGTGAAGTGGGTAAGGTTTTTTGCCATGCCTTATCTACACCAGCAGAAAACCGTGATATGTAGAAGTTGTGATAGAAGCATTGTGATAGGAATATACCGTGTACATATGCATAGAGAATTTAAAAAGAGAGTGTAGACCAAGAGAGGAAAGTAACCTCTTTTAGAGATTTCAGTGAAAGTTTTGCTGTAGCGTTAGACATATCAAAGGCTTTTGATAGAGTCTGGCATAAAGCTTTGATTTCCAAACTGCCCTCCTACGTCTTCTATACTTTTCTCTGCAACTTTATATTAAGTTTCCTTTCTGACTGTTCTATTGCTGTTGTGGTAGACGGCCACTGTTCTTCTCCTAAATTTATTAATAAAGGAGTTCCTCAGGGTTCTTTCTTGTCATCCTTTCTCTTTCTGTTGCCCTATCTACTCCTACGCTGATGATACCACCTTACACCTTTCCACGTCCTTTCAGAGACGACCAACCAGTCAGGAAGTCAACTGATCATGCAGGGACGCCAAAGAACGCCTGACTTCCGATCTTTCTAAGATTTCCGATTGGGGCAGATTAAATCTAGTAGTTTTCAATGCCTCAAAATCTCAATTCCTCCATCTATCAACTCAACACAACCTTTCAGACAGGTACAGGTCTTTTTCAGTGACACTCAACTGTCTCCCTCTTCCACAATGAATATCCTTAGTCTGTCCTTTATTCATAATCTTAACTGGAAACTTCACATCTCATCTCTTGCTAAAACAGCTTCTGAGGCATCTCCGCCAGTTTTCTTGCCCTCAATTCCTTACTCTGTATAAGGGCCTTATCTGCACGTGTATGGAGAACTCTTCGCATGTTTGGGGGGGTTTCAGTTAAACAGTTTTACTAGATAGGGTGGAATTAAAAGCTTTTCGTCTCATCAACTCCTCCTCTGACTAACTGTCTTCAGCCTCTTTTCACCGCCGAAATGATGAATCTCCTTCTCTCTTTTATCGCTATTTTCATGCTAACTGTTCTACAGATCTTGCTATCTTCATGCCTCCCCTTGTCCTGCGGCCTCGCTGTACAAATGTTTCTTCTTCTCATCCCTATCGTGTCCAACTTTCCAATGTAAGAGTTAACCAGTACTCTCAATCATTCATCCTTTTCATTTGTACAATCTGGAACTCCCTACCTGCATCTGTATTTCCGAATTCCTGCGACTTGTCTTCTTTGAAGAGAGAGATATCGAGGCATTTGCTCCCTTGTTTTGGCTGACGCTTTTCCACTTTTTAGAGAGCCAGCATTCAAGTGGGCCATTTTTTTTTAATCTTTTCTTTGTTTCTTGCCCTTGGCTGGCGCTCTTCCTACATGAAAAAAAACCTCTCGGGACACAAGTCCTCTGCTCATCACTCATCATTCGGCGACGTGTTATCATTGTACCACACGGGCTGGGATTTTCATTGAAGGAAAACTCTCTTCCAAGTCAATTTTACATATATTTCAAATATAGTAAAGTACATTCGAACAAAAAACGATGAAAGTGACGCGGCACTCTGAACCAACAACAGAGAAACACGAGAGGCACCCTTAACACTCTCTCCCCACTTGAATACACCACTTAACTCCACATAATGACACCCTCGATTATATTACCACGAAACTCCGCTGCCCTGATCACATTACCCACCTGATCAGAGACCCTCGCTCACCGTGACGCGTCCACACCCCACCAATGTCCGAGTAGAGAGTGCCACTCACTCCCTTCATCCGAGATCGCGTCCTTTCCTGCCCCCCACTCAAATCTACTGCCCGCGTGCCAATTCACACAATGTTAAATACCCTGCCTTCCTTACTCTATTCCTCCGTATACATGTTGTAGTACACTTCATGCTAACACTAATATTTCTACCATGCACAACATTCCAAAATCCCTACTCACAAAGTTCCTCCGCTCGTATTAATTATGGGTTTGGTACGGCAGTTTTCCTCCTTAGGCCTACAGAGCCACCCACGCAAACCCGATCCACCTTGGCTCTCCTTAACATACCATCCTTATCGTTACATCCTCCACAATCCCTTCCCCAACCCTGTGTGCCACAAGACAACAGGCATTGAGGAGGACGCCATTTCAATATTGTTCCATCTCTTGTTCCAGGATTCAGTACTACTAACGCCAAAGAAGTGAGGCAAGTTTTTGGAGTGAGCGTGCATGACATACAACGGACACCAGACTGCTACTACTGCCGGTGTTGCCAAAGGAACAAGAGGAGGAAAGAAAGGAAGAGGAAGAAGAAAAGGGTGATTCTTGGAGACGTACCAATGAAGTTCTGAAGGTTGGCCACAGATTTTCATCACTGGGAGAGGATGGTAGGAGATGCTAGTGAAAATAAGTTTATGGAAAGTTTTCAGGATAACTATTTAGTGCAGATGGTAGATAAACCTACTAGGGGGAGGAAGGTTTTAGACATAGTACTAACAAATATTGAGCATTGTTTAAAGGAAGTTGAGGTAGGAGAGACTTTAGCAAACAGTGACCATCATATAATTAGATTTATCATTAATTCCAGTAGGGATAATATAGTGAATAAGACTAGAGTCCCAAACTATCAGAAAGGCAATTATGGTAGGTTACGTCAGTTATTAGGAGAGGTAAACTGGGAAGATAGTTTTGGAAATAAAACTGCACAGGAGATGTGGGATATTTTAAGGTTGTAGTAAAGGGTATAGTGATGCAGTGTATCCCTTACAAAGATATAAGGCAGAGAAACAGGAAGCCATTATGGTGGACTCATGAGATAGGTAGCCAGATCAGAGAGAAGAAGAGGGCATACAGAGAGTTGCAGAAAAGTGGGAAGATGTAGATTTGATTAGGTACAGACAGGTCAGGGATGATTTGAATAAGGTTATAAAAAAAAGTAAAAGGCAGGCAGAGATAAAACTAGCTAGAGCTGAGAGTAAAGATCCCAAAAAATGATCTAGTTATTACAAGGTCAGTGATAAAAGAAATAAGGATAGGATTGGACCACTCAGAAAAGATGGTGTAGTAGTGGATCAAAATGAAGACATAGTAGAATTATTGAATGAACAATTTTCTTCAGTATTTACTAGGGAAAGAATAGGAAATCCTGTTACAAACAGTGCGACGAGTAGTTTAAGAGCTTTAGAAAATACTGATATAAAACCGGGAATTATTAGGAAATTTATTCTTGAACTAGACGATAGGAAAGCCAGTGGTCCTGATGAGCTACATGCCAGAGTACTTAGGGAGGGTGTAGACAGTATTTCTGAAGCACTTAAGTTAATCTTTGAAAGATCACTTAGGTTTGCTGAGATACCTCAGGACTGGAAGTTAGCTAATGTTACTCCAATATTTAAAAAGGTAGGAAGGATGATGCGAATAATTATAGACCGATCAGTTTAACTAGTATAGTATGTAAGATACTAGAGAAAATCATTAAGGGTAGTATTTGGGAGCATTTAAATGAGAATAGATTAATTAGAGATACCCAACATGGCTTTAGATCAGGAGGTCCTGTCTTACAAATTTGCTCGATATCTTAGAATATATTACCAAGGAGTTAGATGATGGAAATAGCATAGATGTTATATATCTAGATTTTAGCAAGGCGTTTGATAAGGTACCGCATAGGAGGCTAGTGTACAAATTGAGACTACATGGGATGGGGGTAGGTTAGTTGATTGGATTAGTGATAGGAAACAGAGAGTAGTATTAAATGGGGCAATGTCTGAGTGGAAGGAAGTGGTTAGTGGGGTACCCCAAGGATCAGTGCTAGGACCTCTTCTTTTCTTGGTGTACATTAACGATTTAGATATAGGAATTAGTAGCAAAGTATCAAAGTTTGCAGATGATACTAAGATAGCATGTGCAGTACAAGGTGAAAAGGACAATTACAGAATACAACGAGACCTGGACAGGCTGATAGCATGGGCAGACAGGTGGCATATGGAGTTTAATTCTAAAAAGTGTCAGGTTATGCATTTAGGTAAAGAAAACACAAACTTTAGCTATGAGATGGAGGGGTGTTGGCTAGAGGCAGTAGAGGAAGGAAAGGATTTAGGAGTAGTGATAGACAGGACTATGAAATTTTCAATGCAATGTTTAGAAGCAAGAAATAGGGCAAATAGGATCCTGGGTTTTATAAATAGAAATGTTAGTTATAAAAGTAAGGAAATGGTGCGTACCTTATATAATTCCTATGTTAGGCACCATTTAGAGTATTGCATACAGGCCTGGTCACCCCACTATAGGCAGGATATCAACATGTTAGAAGCAGTTCAGAGAAGAGCAACTAGGATGATACCAGCATTAAAGCGCCTGGAGTATAGAGATAGATTAAAGGAATTAAACATGTTTTCATTTGAGAGGAGATGTATAAGAGGATATGATAGAGTTATTTCAAATGTTCTCAGATACAAACTACATAGATGTGAGATCTTTCTTTACCTTAGAGGAGGGAAGTAGGACGTCTGCCCATGCTATGAGCCTGTCCAGGTCTCGTTGTATTCTGTAATTGTCCTTTTCACCTTGTACTGCACATGCACATATATGCGGTGGTGATTCCTGCCCTCCTACGCCTTGTTGCGCCCCCATATTGCCTCCATAGATACCTTATGCACCCATACACCTTCCATTGTTAACCCCATCTATAAAGAAGCGATGCCTCCAACCAGAAATGCAAAAAGGTGTTCTTGAATTAAAGCTTGAGGTTGGCTTTAAAGCTTGAGGTTGGCTAATGTTGGCATGAGCAAAATGGCGAAACCTACAGAGCTTCACCACCTTGCCCTTTCTGCACGAAACCATTTTTTTGTGTTAGATTTTGGCTTGCTTTGAATTAAAATAGCACTTGTTTTGGTGCAAATCAAGCCATTTTTTTTACATCCCCGAAACATCATATGATTTGCATCAACAAACAAGTGGTAAATGAATTAAAAACAAGGCGAAATTGAACACAAAAAATGAGTTTGGTCCAGAAAAGAAGGTAACCTAACTAAACCTAAGGTAAGGTAACCCAACCCAACCTAACCTAACCCAACCTAATCTAACCCAACCCAACGCAACCTAATTTAACCTAACCTAACCTAACTAAAGATAAATTAACCTAATTAACCTAACCCAAACCTAACCTAACCTAACCCAACCCAACCCAACCCAACCTAACCTAACTAAACCTAAGCTAACCTAATTAAACCTAACCTCAGGGGCCGTCGTGATTGGTGGAAATAATTATGCTTTTTTTTTCCTTGGCCGCCGCTTCAGTTTCAAAGAACAGAATCAATCAGCGTAAACAATTAAGCGCATGCTCAGACAATGGTGTGTCAGGAGCCCGCCGAGCCGCCGCGAGCGCCTGACACCATCAGTGTGCGGCAGGGTTTGATGTGGGAGGCTATTGTCACGGCTCATCACCAAAACACGCTTAAATTTTAAAAAATCTGTGTCGCCATTCAAAAAGGTTGCACCTAGTATATATGGGGTTCAAATTACTCGTAATCAGGAGCTCAATCTCTTGAGGTGGGTAAAAAACACGTAGCTGATTGTGGTGAAACTCTGCAGTAATACCCTAGATTCTTATACTATTACTACCACTACTACAACAACTACCACTATTCCAGAGGTGCACCATGGCTTGCCACAAGGTCACAACTGGTCCCTGGAGAGCCGCTGGTGGTGACGGGCTGCCTGTGCCCTCTCTGCGGCAAAACTCCACATACTCCACTCACCAAGTTCCAGAGGAGAGGTGAGTGTGTGTGTGTGGGAGAGGTGTCTGCAGGTGTGCTGTGAGTGTGGTGGGTGTGTAAATGTGTTTTTTGTATGTTTTTGTAATGTCAACTATAGCTACCTATGTATAGTGTTTATTGTTTTTGGTGTGGGTTGGCTAGGGTAAACTTATTGTGGGCGTTTTCCAGGTGTGATTTAAGGGTTGTTTGTGGAGTGCAGGTGTGTGTGTGTATGTGTGTGTGTCTGTGTGTGTGTTTTGTTGTGTGATGCAATATTTTTAGGTAATTTTGGGTGCATTTTGGTTAGGTAATGTTTGTCCTGTTTCCTCCATATCTCCCTCCACAGGTTACCTCCAGGCTTTTCCTTCAGTAGACTATTTCCTCCATGTTTCCTCCACCTTCCCTCCAATTTTGAGTCTCCTATCTCACTTCTATGATAGTCAAAATAGTACTTTTCTAAATCTCACTTCAAAACCTGACAATTTTTCTCATTTTCCCTCCACCACCTCCTTTTCTTTCCTCCATATCTCCCTCCACACACCAAGCTGTGTACTGTGGTGGTGTGTGCAGGTGTGGAAAGGTTTTGCAGGTGTGGTGTGTGTTTGGTGAGTGTGGGGTGTGTGAAAGCATTTTTTCTTACAATTTTGTCTCATAAACCTCATGGTTTTTCACTTGTTTTGGAGTGTGGGGTGTGGCATTTTTTCTTACAATTTTGTCTCATAAATTTTTCACTTGTTTTGGCCGGAAAATATTTGTCTATTTTTATCCTCCTATTACTACCACCACCACCACTGTCCAACCACACCCACAACCACCACAAACAACCAACATTACCACATCAGATGCTCACAAAACCACACCATTTCACCACCACCACCTCCTCCCTACAGGATCACCGGCCGTACTAAAGGAAGTGGCTCTATGTAGGGATGGAACATGGCAACTGCACCAGCTGGGACACACCTAGCCAACTGTGAGTATTGAAGGCTGTTTTAAGGCTGTTTTGGGTTGTTTTAGGGTGTTTGAAGACTTTGAGGGTGTTTTAAGGCTGTTTCAGGATGTGTAATGCTGTTTTAGAGTGTTTTAAGGCTGTTTCAGGATATGTAATGCTGTTTTAGAGTGTTTTAAGGCTATTTTAGGGTGTTTAAGGCAGTTTTAGGCTGCTTTAAGGGTGTTTAACCCATTAACACCCAGACCTATTTCCCGTGTTGAGATTGTAGTACTTTTTGGCAAGCTGTGTGTTTGTAACCTAACCAAGACATGCTGAAGGAAAAATCATGATAACTTGCGTCAAAGCCTAAGTGAGTTGCAGAGGGTGACATAAATGATCCAGCAGGCGGATCAGTTAGCGTCTCGGCCCCATTGCATATACTTACCTTAGTAAAGGAAAAATCCAGGTTTCTATACTTTTTCGTAGTATACTTAGCATCTGCGTATTTTTCTAGTTACAAATTGGGCTAATTGTAATGTTTCAAATTTGTACCTTTTATTCATAAATTGTACATGAGCAAAAATGAGTCCTAATACTTGGCATACACATATTTCTCTTTTATATCACTTTCTGCTGCACTGCTGCTATTCATCCACAAAATATACATTACTGTATTTGTTGCTATGAACATTCGACCTCATATTCATGTACGTGTGTGGAAATTTGCAAAACACTCCATGCACAGTGCGACGTCACACTTCAACAGTACAGGTCAAATTTGTAGCAATAACCCTCATCACCACAAAGCGACCTCAGCTTGTACCCAAACCTGATGGATGGGCTTCCCCCTGATCAATTGCTTGAGGCCATCATGACCATAGTATCTCACCATCATTTCATCAACAGATAAAGTCTTATGGAACACACCATACTGCTGGAATGAAGAATTTAGCATATCAATCAGGGGCCGGACTTTGAAAGCCTTGTCTGTGCAATCTTGTGGGCGACTGTTGTTGTCTTGTACATGTAGGTACGCTTTTATCTTCAAGTACTTGTTCCTGGATAGAGCTTAATTGTTTGACAGTATTTTGAGCCACATCATCAGCATCAGACCAGTAAAGTGGTTCGCTAGGAAGAGTGACGTACCCAGAATAGATCAGGAAGCCAATGAAGGCTTTTGGTTCATGGTCTTCCAAGCTAAACAGGGGATCATTTTTCACTGTGTGTGCATAACGGATTGTTTCTCGCTTTATGAGCGCAAAGATGTCGTCGGTGAAATATCCTCAAAGATGTCAACTGGTGTGTGACCGTCAAGTTGTTGGTGCAGTTTGGCCTTCAGCTTTTCGGTTTGGTTTGACATCTCACCCCACTTGGAGTACCGTGGTATCATGTGCCTGGAAGTAGAAACAGCACTTTAGTAAATATTTAGCATTACATGCATTTCCAAGTTAAAACTCCAACAGTAATGATGAAAAATCAATGAATTAGTGTTTGAGTAATTCTGGCCACAGACAAATACCTGAGTAAACATGACATAAAGAATCTGGTGAATACACGTTAATCATCATCATATTACTTTATTAACACAAAACATGACATAATACTAAACAAATAACTAACGCTAACCTTCTTACTCCACACTGGTGTATCAACACAGTCCAGACGTCGTTTTTTCTTCATTCCTTGGCCAGGTTTGTGTGGTATGAATTTCAATGGCACCAGGGACATCTTTTACCATTGGTATAAGTGTATTATCATCATCAACTTCATCCTCATCACTTAGATCATCATCAGGAGGAATGTTCACCAAGTCTATTATTACTTCTGCATCATGATCAACGTTGAACTCCTCACTACATAACAAGTGTGTAGCTTCTTGCACACTGAGGCATTTCACAGGAGCATTAGACATATTTCGCAGCTGTTGAGCAAAATAACTTTTCAAGCTAGTAAGTATATGCTCTGTAAAGTATTCATTCACAATATCAGAGAATCAGGAGGATGTATACAGTACGTCTACAGGCAACTGTGCTGCTGTGCTGCTGTGAATCTCACACTGGGTGACTGATAACGGTTCCGCCCAGTGGACCATATTTGTCACCTCTAATTGTAGTGAACTTGCAATTCGGTAGATGGTGTGATAGGGCAGATAATTCAACTGACATGTCATGTAGAAAGTGTTGTGCTTGTATAGTGAAAAGGATCAAGAAATATGACATACACTTCATCACCATTTTTTACTGAACATGAACAAAAAATTCACAAAATTCAATCCTCCTAATGACGTGACCACTGGGGAGATTTGAATGTCGTTGCTATAAATAGGTCCTCCCACTTCTGCTTACTGTAAGAACACTTTTCTAAACTCAATTTGCTCAGCATGTTTAAGATACAGGCCATCAAAGACAGATCACCAAACATGATCCACTGGGCGGTAATTGGTTAAGGCTGTTTTAGTGCTTTTTAGGGCTGTTTAAAGGCTATTTGAGGGTGTATTAGGGTGTTTAAGACTGTTTTTGGCTGTTTTAAGGCTATATTAGGGTGTTTTAAGGGTGTTTCAAGGTATTTTAAAATTTTTGCTCCTGAGGCGATGAAGTAATGCACGCCATCGCTCCATCAGTGCTTCATCTACTCGCTTTGTGTGTTTTTTATGGTTCAGTGACAAAGTGACTAACTGTTTTCAGGGACACTGGGTACGGTGGCTTGGGGGGAGGGACCGTGTGGCCTGAGGGGAGGGGTGGTGGCCGGCGGGCAGTGTGTTACTGACCAGTGTGGTGTAATGGTGTTGTCATTGTCACCCTTGAGGGATTCTGAGGGTGAGCTGGCTCTATTAGATGAATTACAGGATTCTGAGGACAATGAGAGTCAATCAGAAGGCCTCATTAGTGACTCACATGAGGAATATTTGCCAGAAAAGGACAGTGAGGCCAGGAGCTCCCAGGAAGAAAGTGATGGAAGTGGTGAGGATGACAATTAAAGGAGATGGAAAGCATATATGTTGGTTTAGAAGAGTGGGCACTGTCCCCAAGAAACCATCCCGCGTGCTCGCCTTGATTCCCGGCTCCCACTTCACAGCTCCTCCACCCAGCTGATTTGACGTCACATATATGAAGCCACGCTATTGGTCAGAGAGAGAGAGAGAGAGAGAATATGAAAATGCAGAGAGAGAGAGAGAGAGAGAGAGATGAATATGGAAACGCATAAGGAGAGAGAGAGAGAGAGAGAATATGTAAACGAATAAGAGAGAGAGAGAGAGAGAGAGAGAGAATATGAAAACAAATAAGGAGAGAGAGAGAGAGAGAATATGGTAACGAATAAGGCAGCGTTTCTCAATCTTTTAGCCTTGCGTAACCCTTCAAATACATGACATGTCTCAAGGAACCCCTACACAAAAACAAAATTATATACCATATATTTCTCTTTTAATGTGATGTCAAATCCGCTGGGTGGAGGAACTGCGAAGGGGGACCGGGAATCGAGGCGAGCGCATGGGATGGTTTCTCGGGGACAGTGCCGAAGAGTGTATGGTTTTAAATGTGGACATGGAAGTGTGGAGGATGAGGAGCGGCCAGGCAGCCCTGCACTGCATGCTTCCCTCCATACTTTCTCTGTCTTATCTGATCCCTTTGCTGACCAGCGTCCCGGTACTGGTCCGGTCCTGACTGAGGATTTTTGTGGCTTTGATCCTGATGTACCAAGGAATGACATGAGTGGTCTGCACTGCTTCCAGCTCTTCATGTCAGACGAGGTGGTACAGTCGCTGTGTGCGTGGACCAGTGTCCCGGCAGCCAAGCGTTTTGTGGACAACCCAAAATAAATTACAAAAGTTTATGGCAAAAAGTGGCTTCATGTCACAAGGGATGAAATGAATGTCTTCCTACGTCAGCACCCCAACAGAACACGGTGCGGGGGTGGGGTTGTGCAGTGCGGGGTGGCGGAGTCGCTGACAAAGGGTTCATGATAGATGTGCCATTTTGTAAGGTTTTCACACATAAATATCTTTTTATTTATTAATTTTTTATTAGTACTCAGCATGTAGCTAATATGTGCATTTCCATTGTGTTTTAACGGGCTAAAGAAGGCATTATGGGTATCTCCTATCTCAAAGCCCACCAACTATTTGACTGCTAGTGTTCTTATTGATGTAGTGATAATTACTCCTGCAGTGTATCACTTGTGTCACTATGTATCTTGTATTATCACTTCACTTATTCACTTATTCTCTATGTGTCACTGTCAAACACTTCACTTACTTACCCACTGCTTCAATAACACTCTGAATTTATGGCCTCCGCACACTGAAACACTAAGGTCTCTCTCTCTCTCTCTCTCTCTCTCTCTCTCTCTCTCTCTCTCTCTCTCTCTCTCTCTCTCTCTCTCTCTCTCTCTCTCTCTCTCTCTCTCTCTCTAATATTAATCCAGTTTTATTTATTTCAGATTGTGTTAAGAATATGGAGAAAGACGGACCAAGAAGAAGAGGAGGAGGAGGAGGAGGATCAGGAACAGGAACAGGAAGAAGAAGAAGAAGAAGAAGGAAGAGGTGGAGGAATATGAGAAGAGGAGGAGAAGAAGAAAAGAGAGAAAAGAAAAGGTAAAATAATAAATATTGTCATTTCATAAAGTTTTGCTATTTAACTCTTTCTCTCTCTCTCTCTCTCTCTCTCTCTCTCTCTCTCTCTCTCTCTCTCTCTCTCTCTCTCTCTCTCTCTCTCTCTCTCTCTCTCTCTCTCTCTCTCTCCTCCTCCTCCTCCTCCTCCTCCTCCTCCTCCTCCTCCTCCTCCTCCTCCTCCTCCTCCTCCTCCTGTGCTAATACTATTACTATTATTACTATCCCAGTGTGACCTGTGTGACCTCTGACCTTTTGCCGCAGGACTCCTTGGACTGCGACTTCACTGTGACCCGAGAGGAGGTGGCCACTCAACGCTGAGGTCACACGGCTCCCTTCCTTATGCAGGTCAGTGGTGTGGTCGGGTTAGGTAGGTTGGGTTAGCCTGGGTAAGATTTTGAAGCCTATTTTAGGCAGTTTGGCATGTTTGGAGGGTATTTTTAAACAGTTTGGCATGTTTTGAGAGCATTTTGAGACAGTTTGGCATGTTTTGAAAGCATTTTGAGACAGTTTGACATGTTTTGAGGGCATTTTAAGACAGTTTGGAGGGCATATTGAGATAGTTTGGTATGTTTTGAGGGTATATTAAGAAAATTTTGGAGGTTTTTAGGGAAATTGAAGACAGTTTGGCAGATTTGGAGGGCATATTAAGGTAGTTTGTTATGTTTTGAGGAAATTTGAGACAGTTTAGCTGGTTTTGAGGCCATGGTAAAATAGTTTGGCATGTTTTGAACACATTTTAAGACAGTTTGGCATGTTCTAAGGGCATATTAAGACAGTTTGACATGTTTTCATGACATATTAAGAGAGTTTGGCAGATTTTAACTGCAATTTAAGAAAGTTTGACAGGTTTTGACAGGTTTTGATGGCATGATGGCATTTTAAGACAATTTGGCAGGTTCTGATGACATTTTAAGACCCACTGCTTCAATAACACTGAATTTATGGCCTCCACACACTAAAACACTAAGGTCTCTCTCTCTCTCTCTCTCTCTCTCTCTCTCTCTCTCTCTCTCTCTCTCTCTCTCTCTCTCTCTCTCTCTCTCTCTCTCTCTCTCTCATGTTTTGAGGACATTTTAACCCTTGGCTTACGGTGGATGAATTTATTTTCCGTTCCCTACTCACGGGTAATTTTTGAAATATCAGAAATATCAGTTGGTTTCAGTCACTATATGATCCAGTAATTCATTATCGAGCAATGCCAAGAAATAATGACACAGCCCCGCGCCAATCTTCAAATGTCAAGCGGGAAAAATCATGATTACCGATACGATCGCCGTCTCTCTGGACGGAACAATATCATCATTCATGTACGATCACCGTAAGCCAAGAAGGGTTAAGATAGTTTGTCAGGTTTTGAGGACATTTTAACACAATTTGACATCTCCTCCTCCTCCTCCTCCTCCTCCTCCTCCTCCTCCTCCTCTTGTGCTAATACAATTACTATTATTACTATCCCAGTGTGACCTGACCTGTGTGACCTCTGACCTTTGCCACAGGATTCCTGGAATGTGACTTCACTGTGACCCGAGAGGAGGTACCTCGGCCACTCAACGCTGAGGTCACACGGCTCTCTTCCTTATGCAGGTCAGTGGTGTGGTGTGAGGTGTGGGGAGGTGTGGTTAGGTTACATTAGGTTAGGTTGGGCAGTTAAGGTTTTGAGGGAATTTTGAGGCAGTTTGTCATGTTTTGAGGGTATATTTAAACAGTTTGGCATATTTTAAGGGCATTTTAGATAGTTTGGCATGTGTTGAGGGTATTTTGAGACAGTTTGATGTGTTTGGTGGGCAGTTTAAGACAGTTTAGTATATTTTGAGACAGTTTGGCATGTTTGAGGATATTTTAAAACAGTTTGACATGTTTTATGGCCATATTGAGATAGTTTGGCATGTTTTAAGGGCATTTTGAGAGTTTGACATTTTTAGGGCATTTTAATACATTTTGGCAGGTTTTGAGAGCAATTTAAAACAGTATGGCTGGTTTTCAGGGTATATTAAGACAATTTGAGAGGTTTTGAAGTGAATTGAAGACAGTTTGGCAGGTTTTCAGGGCATATTAAGACAGTTTGGTATATTTTGAGGGCAATTTTAGACAGTTTGGCAGGTTTTGAGGCCAATTTAAGATAGTTTGACATGTTTTGATGGCATTTTAAGACAGTTTGGCAGGTTTTGAGGGCATATTAAGGCAGTTTGGCAGATTTTGAGTGCAATTATATATATATATATATATATATATATATATATATATATATATATATATATATATATATATATATATATATATATATATAGTTAGGCATTTTGCATTATTGTAAATAACAGCATATTCTTATTTGATTTATAATTAACAGTGGTAGTGGTAGCCTTTTCCAAGATATCATACTGGAATAGGTGGAAGCTTGAATTATATATGTATATTGATTTTAATGCAAGTTTAATTTTTGAGTTACTTGTGTTAACCTAAGGATGTAAAATTTCCATAACTAAGAAAGTAACAATTCTGTTTTGTAATCATGTGCATTGTGTATAATTTGTTGCATATTAATTATTTAAGATCATAGCAATACACTAGAAATTTAGAATAAACTAAAATTTTTCTATTTAATTGAAAAGATTAGGTGAAAGCTCATTTTTCTGAATTGGTCTACTAATGTGTAAGTACATCTTTAATTTGAGACAGATTTGGCATGTTATGAAGCCATTTTAAGGCAGTTTGTCATGTTTTGAGGACATTTTAAGACAGTTTGGTATGTTTTGAGGGCATTTTAAGATAGTTTGCCAGGTTTTGAGGAAATTATAAGACAGTTTGATATGTTTTGATAGGATTTTAAGACAGTTTTGCATGTTTTGAGGTCAGTTAAAAAAGTTTGACATGTTTTAACGGCATTTGAGTTGCGTTCAGTTCAGTTTACAAAATAGTGAAGGTGACTCAATATAAACAGTGCACCTCTCATTACAGGAAAGTCAAGTCCCTGACACACTGCTGCTGGAACACTGCACCACCAAGCCAAGACAAGACAAGCGACAACACAACACAAGCCTTCTACAACACCTACAGCCATCAGCAACACCCAGAGTACAAGACAACACCTGGAGCCATGAAGAATAGTTAGGATAGATTAGCAGTTTGGCATTTTTAATTATAAGGACATTTTAAGACCATTTGACATGTTTTTATGGTATTTTAAGACCATTTGGCATGTTTGTATGGTATTTTAAGACCATTTGGCATGTTTTTATGGTATGTTAAGACCATTTGGCATGTTTTTATGGTATGTTAAGACCATTTGGCATGTTTTTATGGTATGTTAAGACCATTTGGCATGTTTTTATGGTATTTTAAGACCATTTGGCATGTTTTTTATTTTATGGTATTTTAAGACCATTTGACATGTTTTTATGGTATTTTAAGACCATTTGACATGTTTTTATGGTATTTTAAGACCATTTGGCATGTTTTTATGGTATTTTAAGACCATTTGGCATGTTTTTATGGTATTTTAAGACCATTTGGCATGTTTTTATGGTATTTTAAGACCATTTGGCATGTTTTTATGGTATTTTAAGACCATTTGGCATGTTTTTGAGGGCATTTGAAGAAAGTTTGGCTATGGTAATACCCTTTTTGACATTAACCCTTCAGTACCATGACACATTTCCATATTCCTTGTGGTGACTATTTGGTGATTTTGTACAGCTTCACAAACTCATGTGGGGATGAAAATTGTGAAGACTGTGGCCATTAATTTTGTGACCTTCATAGACCTTCAATAATGTCAATAAAATGGTCTAATGGTGCACAAATCTCAAGGTAAAAATGTGTCCCAGTACTGAAGGGGTTAAGAAGGGTGTATGGAGGTGACAAGATTAATGGGCACAGTCTTCACTATTTCAATCCCCCACATGAGTTTGTGAAGCAAGTGTTGGATTCTCTGGACAAAGATGCAGTGTGCTTGTTAAGAGATTGACTCAGCACTCACTCACTCCTTCACTTACTGAACTCAGAGGAATGAAGAATGTGCATTGTTGCTGCTTGTGTGTCAGACAAAGGCCTGTATTCACAAACACTTTGGTGTCTCAACAACACGCCTTCCAAGGCCACAGAGATCACTGGCAGGGTTTTCATGAGTGTTTCTCCACTTAATATTGTAGAAATGTCACTCTGCCTCAGGAACCATAAAATACCCTTATTCTCTCACCACCACTGTTTTCCAAGGCCACACAGATGACTGGCAGGGTTTTCAAGACTGTTTCTCCACTTAATAATACAGAAATCTTGTCATTCTGCCTTTACAACTCTCTCTCTCTCTCTCTCTCTCTCTCTCTCTCTCTCTCTCTCTCTCTCTTCTCTCTCTCTCTCTCTCTCTCTCTCTCTCTCTCTCTCTCTCTCTCTCTCTCTCTCTCTCTCTCTCTCTCTCTCTCTCTCTCTCTCTCAAAAAATGTGTCCCAGTACTGAAGGGGTTAAATAGTGAAGACTGTCTATTAATCTTGTCACCTCCATAGACCCTTGCTAATGTCAATAAAATGGTCTAATGGTACACAAATCTCAAGGTAAAAATGTGTCCCAGTACTGAAGGGGTAAAATAGTGAAGATTATGGCCATTAATCTTCTGCCTTCTATAGATCTTTCCAAGTGTCAATAAAATGGTCTAATGGTACACAGATCTCAAGGTAGAAATATGTCCCAGTACTGAAGGGGTTAAAATAGTGAAGACTTGCCATTATTCTTCTGCCCTCTATAGACCTTTCCTGATGTCAATAAAATGTCTAATTGTACACAAATTTCAAGGTAAAATGTGTGTCAATGTTGAAGGGGGTTAAAATAGTGAAGAATGTGGCCATTAGTCTTCTGACGTCTATAGATCTTTCCTACTGTCAATAAAATGGTCTAATGGTACACAAAATCTCAAGATGTCCTAGTATTAAAGGGGTTAAAATAATGAAGAATGTGGCAGTTAATCTTCTGACCTCTGTAGACCTTTCCTAATGTCAATAAAATGGTCTAATGGTACAGAAATGTCAAGGTAAAAATGTGTCCCAGTACTGAAGGGGTTAAAATAGTGAAGACTGTGACCATTAACCTTCTGATGTCTATAAACTTTTCCTAATATCAATAAAATGGTTTAATGGTACACAGATCTCAGGGTAAAATGTGTCCCAGTACTGAAGGGGTTGAAATAGTGAAGACTGTGGCCATTAATCTTGTGATCCTCCATACACACTCTCCATTTTATTGATATTAGCAAGGGTCTATGGTGGTCAAAGGATTAATGGCCACAGCCTTCACTATTTTAATCAATTCAGTACTGGGACACATTTTACCTTGAGATTTGTGTACCATTAGACCATTTTAATGACATTAGCAAGGGTGTATGGAGGGCACAAGATTAATGTGTGTGTTGTTTTAAAATGTTGTTTTCATGTATATTATTACTATTTGATTGTTTACTTTGATTGCTCTCTCTCTCTCTCTCTCTCTCTCTCTCTCTCTCTCTCTCTCTCTCTCTCTCTCTCTCTCTCTCTCTCTCTCTCTCTCTCTCTCTCTCTCTCTCTCTCTCTCTCTCTCTCTCTCTCTCTCTCTCTCTCTCTCTCTCTTTGAATATTTGTTAACTTGAAAAGTTGTTTAAAAATAATTTGTGAAGTTGAAATTTCTTAAAATTTTGCAAAGTTGAAAATTCATGTTAATATTTATTGTATATTATAAATTGATGTTAATATTTATTAATATATTTATAGTTGAAAATTATTGTAGACTTAAATTTTTTATATATTATTTATTATTAAGTTGAAAATCATTGTAGACTATTTTTTTTATACTGTTAAGTTGAAAATTTGTCTATTTATTGTCTAGACTTTTTCACCATAGGATTTTGCTTTTTTTATACTTAGTTTTTATTTTAAGTTGAAAATATTGTAGAAGTTTTATTTTTATTTTTAAGTTGAAAATTTGTGTAGACTTTCTCTGTATTCTTTGTATATATATTGTTTTTATTCAGTTGAAAATATTTGGTTTTTTTTGCAGGCAATGTGTAATAATGTCAAAAATTGAATAAAAGTGTAGGGAGACTCTTGTATTTAATTTTAGCTCCAATATGCATCCACCTTATCTCCGGAGACTCTTTAGAGTATTTTCGACTTAGTACGATTTTTAGGGCCCGTTTTTCGGCTTTTTATGCCATTTTTTCTAGATTTTTACCATTTTTTCCGGAGTTTTTTTGCCATTTTTTTCTAGATTTTTACGATTTTACCCGTTTTCGGCTTTTTTTTGCCATTTTTTTTTTGCCATTTTTCTAGATTTTTACCATTTTAGTGTTTTTTGGCCAGTAGTGCTGTATTTTATGTAGACCGTTTGAAGATTTTTCAGCCAGATGGTATTTTGGGACCATTTTACATTAAGTTATTGATGATCATGTAATGTTTTTCGCTTTAGTTTCATTTCCTAACAACCACTTTTTGTATTGCTTATGATAATAAATAAATAAAAGCTTCAAATCTAGCGCGTTTTATTTCTGGGTGTGATCGTTTAGAGCGAGTGTAGGTGGTGGTCAATGGAGGCAATATTGGTGTGTCAGACGGATCCAAGCCAGCTTGAGGCGACTACTCACTGAAACCACCCACAACCCAAATATTCCCAGGAAAGGAAATTTAAAAACCCACAAATATTCCCAGGAAAGGAAATTCACCGAAACAAAAAGATTTCTTTACACATTATTATTCAGTAGTGACAACAGATCCAAGTACAGTGACACCACCATAATGAGGTGGTAGTGGCAGCAAGCGTTGAATAGGAGGATGTCTGCTATGCGAAGCTGAATCTCTGGACTGCGGTGGTGGAGTTAGTGGTGGTGGTGTAGCAGGTGTTTGCCAGGCCGCTGCGAGGCGAAGTCCCTCAGTGCCAGTAGCTGCGACGGCGACACGTGTATTAGCGGGACGGCAGTGAAGGCCCAATGCGAGGCAGTGCCCCTCCGAGTAGCGGTAGCAGCGGCGGCGGCAACGGTCAATGTAGGCGCAGTGCGAAGCCAGAGAGTCCTTCCCTGATGGTGCAGGACGCACGGGATCGCTGCAGTCACGGCTTCGGATCACCAACTCCTGTAATGGAGAAAAATTAACTGATTATCTCCATATGTACCACGCCACACTGTCCTACAATACACACTTCACTGCCTCAGTCAGCCTCTCACTCGCCCTCCTCGATCGTTATTCCACTTACACTCCAGTTACACCCTTCTCCCTCGTTCTCCTCCCAGCGTCTCCCGTGTGACGTAGCATCCTGGCCCTTCATCCTGACACTCCCATCCCTTCATTCTCACATCTCCCACGCCAGTCTCAGTAAACCACACCACGTCAAACCCCCTCAAACTTGCCCCACACCCGATCCTCACACCCACACAACCAATCTTGACACATTCATCTACCTGGTAAGTGGAATCTTCCGTGTCTGCCGTCATCTGTAGGTTCTCGTCTCCAATCCTCCGCCTCACCACACCTGCCTCGCCTCTATCACCCACTCATCCAGCCAGTCTCCCTCAAGCGGCGGCGGTCGTTAAGAGTAGACCGTGTGGCGGCAATCTTACGGCGGTGGCGGAGGCTAGAAGTGTTGGTAGTGAGCGTTGTCCGTCAAAGTGCAAGGTAGACGAGGCTCATTACCGCTGTGGAGTCAGGCCTTTGGATCGTCAACGCCTGTAATGGACAAGAATAAGCATGAACAAAGCAGTACCTTGTTTACTTGTTCACTAATTATCCCTACAGCTAACAAGCAAGATAGCCCTAAGCAAACTCCTTCACTGCCTCAATCAGCCTTTCACTCTTCATTCTACGTATTCTTACCACCACCAATACCATCACAAAAACATGAACAGCAGTATCTTTTTCACTAATTATCTCTAAATGACCAACACCACACATTCCCTTCACGTCTTCACTTCCATCCATAATGTGCCCAAACTCACTCTAAACACTTTATTCCCCCATCTGTCTGTCCTAAAACTCAACCACTACCTCAGCCAGCCTTTCACTTGTCTCCACTCAGTTACACGTTTTCACAGTGCCCTAACCCAGCCAAACACTCGCACCACACCATCCATCCCTTCTGTCTTCTATTTTATCACACTGCATTCAGTTAGTTCCCACTCGGCCTCCTCTTGCCACGAGCCATTCACGCTCACTTCATTCCTCCCAGCCATTCCTGATACATCCTACATTGACGCAGACAGACATCGTACAATTAACCTTCCAATAGACAGTGCACATCCTACACACCCAGTTATCCTTTATCAGTCAACATTCCTAACAACCTCAAGTTACTAACAATTTCCTATCACCACTGCACTGTCAACGCGCACACACCAACACCTCATACCTACACTATTCGTTTACATAAAAGCCACTAACCTCTCCTTCTCTGTCTGTGCTGTGCTGTGCTGTGGTGTGGTGTGGTCCGATAACCTCACAGCAGCGGCACGTCACCCCGCCGCACGAAAACTGACGCAGATCAAGGTTCCCGTTGCTGTTCCTGCCGCTGCTGAACGTCACGCCCACGACAAGACACAGACGGACACTGGGCTGCGTACACTCGAGGGGTCGGTGGTGGTGGTGGTGGTGACTGGAGAGATGTAGCGAGCGTGGTGTCTGGATTAATACTGTCCCAGCTGCCATTCTGAGCTACTGCTGACGTTGCTTCGTTCTTGTCTCACCCCCCCCCAACCTGCCAATAAGGAAAGAGCAACTTGAGGGCAAACGAGCATATGAAACGCTGCCAGTGAACCTAACCACTGGTCCACCACCTGGATATAAACTAGTCACGCTCTTTAACTCCTTCCAAACCAACCATTACACACACTCAATTGCATTAATTTGTTTCATCAAGCATTCTCACCTTCCGTGTAGTACTTACAATTATACACGATTTTTTTTATCATTATGTTGTAACAGTTTGAAGCTTCCTTCGTAATAAATGATTATGATAAGATGATAATAATAATATTTCTCTCTCTCTCTCTCTCTCTCTCTCTCTCTCTCTCTCTCTCTCTCTCTCTCTCTCTCTAAGTGAACCCTGCCTGTAAATTAACGAATAAAAAAAAACGTATCATTAACGAAAAATTGATTATGAAAGATAATACTCTCTCTCTCTCTCTCTCTCTCTCTCTCTCTCAAGTGAACCTTGCCTGTAAATCAACGAATAAAAAAAAAAAAAGTATCATTAACGGAAATGAGTATAATATATAATACAATCTCTCTCTCTCTCTCTCTCTCTCTCTCTCTCTCTCTCTCTCTCCAAGTGAACCCTGCCTGCAAATCAACGAATCAATATTAAAAAAAATTAGTAAAAACGTATCATGAACGGATCACTTTTCTAAGGAAGCTTGAGTTGAATTGAGTTGTAAAGACGGAAATGCAACACGTTAGAAGAATGGATAGCTAACCCTTTCAGTACCGTGACACATTACGATATCCATGCTCTACGCTTACTACTGGGTGACTTTATACAGCTTCACAAACTTACGTGGGGATTAAGATAGTGAAGACTGTAGCCATTAACGAGAGTGGTGATGGAGCTGGTGCGATTGTTAGCCAGTCAGGCAGTTAGGCAGGAGCGAGGAGGCATTAAGCTACTCTCTTAATTAACCCCTTCAGTACTGGGACACATTTTTACCTTGAGATTTGTGCACGGTTAGACCATTTTGTTGACATTACCAAGGGTCTTTGGAGGTCACCAAGTTAATGACCTGCAGGGCTGGAGCTGGTGACCTATGCTTCTTTGAATTATTACACCGCCGATAATGGTGATTGTAGTGATGATGATAATGATATGATGATGATGATGATGATGGTGATAATATAGTAGTAGTAGTAGTAGTAAAATAATAATAAATAAATAAATAAATAAATAGATAAATATGATGTAAGAGAGAGAGAGTGTTTGTTGGCATTGTAGGAAAGAAAACGACAAGTTTACTGTACTTGACGACAAACTAATCAAATCTGGCCGCGCCTTCATTAAGAAAATTCCATGTCCACTATTGTGGACACCCGCTTTAACACCCCACGTTCCGCTGACTCCCCCCCCACTCCCTAGAGAGAGAGAGAGAGAGAGAGAGAGAGAGAGAGAGAGAGAGAGAGAGAGAGAGAGTAAATAAATGAGATCAATAATAGAATAAAGAAAGGTGAAGCAGAATGAATAACTATTTACAATGATGACACGCAGTGTGTGTGTGTGTGTGTGTGTGTGTGTGATAATATGAGTCTGCTTGCGTATGCGTGCGTTTGTGTGCGTGCGTAAGGCTTTGTGTGTGTGTGTGTGTGTGTGTGTGTGTGTGTGTGTGTGTGTGACAGGTCCTTTGGGCTTATTGAAAAACGCCTGAAACGACATGGCAATGTGGTGCTTCCTCGTGATTACTGCAGTGTTATGAAAAGTGCTGCCTCTACTTTCACGGTTGAAGAAATGGACCAGTCAAAGTTCCTGAATTTAGACCTGCTGAAGACGATGGTAACGAGGAGGAGAGAGCTACAGCTTCAACATTCAAGAACGCAAACATGATCATTCTCAACTCGGAGTACAAAGAGGGTTATGTTCTTCTGCAGGATTATGATGCCACTAACTTCACCAACGCCACAAGAATGCGCCTCATGCCAGGAAGAGATCCATACAGTCCCAACAACTTCAACCTCAGTACCATACAGTTGACTCCCAAATATGACCGTCCTCTCAGACTTGATCAGGAGAAAGTGGCAGATATCAGGTCACTGTATCCACTTCTGAGTGTTGCTGAACAACAGTTTTATGAGAACATCTTCCAGAATCAAGAAGATAATCAAATAGATGCCTCTAATGACGATGAAGATCATGTTGACAACTACACTGGACTACCATAAGGAATAAAAATAAACATTTGTGTATGGTTTTGTTTTCATAATACTAGAAAATAGTGCAACACAATGTGAGGAAACAAATTATTGCAATATATTGTAGCATAATAATAATTATTATCCTACAATATATTGCAATAATCGATGTGACTGCATTTAAGTGTATGCTGGTGTAAATTATTTTTTCTACACACACACACACACACACACACACACACACACACACGTACAGGGGAATAACGAACTTTTGAGTCTCTCTCTCTCTCTCTCTCTCTCTCTCTCTCTCTCTCTCTCTCTCTCTCTCTTAGCGAGAAGGGCTACTATTTGGGCAGTACCTCTCTCTCTCTCTCTCTCTCTCTCTCTCTCTCTCTCTCTCTCTCTCTCAGTTGATAGGTATTTTTTTTTCACTGATCATTGACTGATGTTGAGACACTGACTTATTATTATTAATATTACTATTATTTATTTTCTCGAATTTATTTTTGTATTCAGTTCTCGGGTCTTACTACTGATATTAAAATCTTTATAGTTTCATCAATTATTATTATTTTTCCGCCTGTGACTATAAGAGGTACCAAGAGATTTTCTAATAAAACTCGGTTACTAAGTTGTATTTGTTTTTCCTCATAATTATGACATCCTGGTTAATGACCACGTAACAGAGTAACTGCAAGGTTTATGAATAATTATATGAAGCAGGATTAGCTACTTATGTAACTGTTGAGCGCCAAAGAAGATGATGTGGTGTGAGGCGTCGAGCCTATGTTGATTGGTTGGGTTAAAGAAAAAAAAAACTGCAACTGGCAACAATCGAGATGTAGGACGCCGTCACGCCGCGGCCTTGAAATCCCAGCCATCAATCATGACTCACTCAGTGACTCAGTGTTCACTTGTCAGTTGTGTTGGTGGCAGTGCACGGGAATATTTTCGAGATCCACCCACAAGCAATAAAACTGTGAACTGCAAGGCTGGGTGAAGCGCTGATCATGCTCAACCATAAGAAGTGTCTTGTCTTGGTATGCCGCCTATACACACTTGCACACGTGTGTATTGTACACCACACTCAGCACATTAAGTAAAGACATACTGATAATAATCCTTGCTTGGAAGCAAAAGAATTTAAGGGAAATAAAAGTGATTTGTTGAGCTGACTTTATAGAGCAGTACTTGCGGCGACATTTCTGTGATGACTATCTTGATCAGATACAATGGCGCTACAAAACATCTCGGGCGTCACCAAACAAACATAACAAAATATTAATGCATTGGTAAGTTTGAAGTAGTTAGTAATGCAGTGTTTTATGAGCGTATTAGCCATGAGACATCTACGAGTATACCTACACTCCATCGTATAGTATAATCGCCGCATAATGCTACTACGTCTTCGGTCCTTGGCGCCAAGCCGCCGACTGTATTATTCTTTCACCTGGTATTATCAAGACAGTCACATAATACTGAGTATACCTAGCATGACTGTGATGCGAAAATTTATTAATACTGGTAGGGAAGTGGTGAAGAGATGGCTGGGTAGTAGTAGTAGTAGTCTATAGTAGTAGTAGTAGTAGCAGCAGCAGCAGAAATGTTCTCAGATACAAACTACATAGATGTGAGATCTTTCTTTACCTTAGAGGAGGAAGTAGGACTACAAATCATGGCAGGAAGATTAGAAAGCAAGGCTGCAGGTTAGATAGAAGAAAATATTTCTTTAGTCATAGGGTGGTAGACTTCTGGAATGCATTGCCAGAGAGGGTTGTAAATAGCACTAGTTTGACAATGTTGAAAAACAGATTAGATAAGCACTTCAATTTATTAGATTTATAATTATGTATAGCACTGCATGATAGTTTTTATAAGAAATTGACTATAGTTAAACAAGACATGATCCCCATGTATGGGGATCACAGATTGTAGAGGAATTCACTGCAGGACTTAGCCCTGTTAATGGGCCAAATATTTAGAATTAGTATATAATGTATTGTGTACTTGTAAGTGTATCTTTAAGTACTGATGACGAGGTCGCTGTGCGACTGATACAGGATAACCTAGATGGGCCCTGGTGGCCCTTTGTTATCCTATTATTTATGTTATGTTATGTTATGTTATTGTAATAGGAGTGTACGGTGTACATATGTATATAGTATTTAAGAAAGGAGAGTGTAGACCAAGAGAGGAAGGTAACCTCTTGGGTCACGATTCCTCTGCTCATCACTCATCATTCCTGTTGTGAAGCACAAAGGTATTGTTACGTGTTTCCCAAGATGATGTTTTGTGAGTCTTTCAATGCAATACTTAATTTAAGTGTCTGGCCAGTGTCTTGTAACGTGGTGCAGTTTTTGTTACTTGTATTTATTTTTCATACCTACTGATATGACGATATCTTGTGAATGATACTCCTATATATTTCTAATGGCAACACAATATCTCTTGATATAATAAAATGCATAATGTATCGACTTGTTTTCCTATCAGTTGAAAGAGATGCAAAACAATATCTGGTTTGCAAGTGAAGCGAAATTAGTCAACAATTTGTTGCATGGCGCCACAGCGTCTGAGGTGATATGATGCCACAATATAGTGGCATGGAAATACTAGTAGTAATGTGTAAACTGACACACTGCCCTCCATGATGGCGAAGGTGGGCAGGTGTTGGCGGTGCTGGTGGAGATATCTACATGCTTGTGTGTAGATAGATAGATATATAAGCTGGTAATTTGATAAGTTCATTCATAGGGAAATGGACAACAGTTCGATGGTGTATACACTGCTACAACAATAAACTTATCAATCAATCAATGAGTGAGGCTCTCGAGACAAGTTTGCTCTGCGTCACTGGGAGGGATAAACGGTCCTTATTAGAGTCAACGGGGCCCTATACTGATTAGCCTATGTGTAAGTCAAGACAATTACTTCGTGTAGGAACATTTGTAGCATATACAACAATGATTTAGCGACCTTTTAGCGACTTTTCAAGGTGGATCTGGTGACGTACAATATTTCCATTTGGCAACCCACCACCACCACCACCACCACCGCCGCCAGTGACCAGACGTCCATTTCCTCACCAGACACGAGACCTGTGAACACGGTGACCGCCCCACTTGCCCCACCTAGTCCACCAGCTCCACCTGCTCAGTGAAAGGGTGAGTCTATTAATAGAGTGGAGGGAACAAACATGATGGGACAGTGATGGGACGGTAATGGGGCGGATAGTTTAATAGAAAGCTGTATAATAATGCACTGAAGGGGTGACGTGACGTGTGGGAGTGAGTGGATAGTGAAGGGTAGTGAATTAATGGTGCCACAGTGTCATTAGTGATGGGACGGTGATGGGACAGTGACGGGGTGGACAGGCTGTACTAGGAAGGTGTGTCGTGCATTGAAGGAGTCACATGTGGACAGTTAGCTGGTGGAGGGTAGTTAAGGTAGTTAATTAGGCGTATGGTAGTTTGTGTACTGTAGGTGTTATGTGTGTGTGTGTGTGTGTCTCTCTCTCTCTCTCTCTCTCTCTCTCTCTCTCTCTCTCTCTCTCTCTCTCTCTCTCTCTCTCTCTCTCTCTCCTGCCAGACGTCAGTTTCTCCGGAACACGTGGATCTGTGTGTCTTGAGTCACTTCATTATATAGTGAGGGCGGCTGCGGAGGCGTATGGGCTGACTGGGAAGCCTGGGCGTGAGCATGCATGGGCGGGACAGATGTGGGCGGCAGTGGGTGTGGAGCTGTTGACGCCGCCCATAGCTTGTGTGTGTGTGTGTGTGTGTGTGTGTGTGTGTGTGTCCTCTCCTCTCTCTCTCTCTCTCTCTCTCTCTCTCTCTCTCTCTCTCTCTCTCTCTCTCTCTCTCTCTCTCGTGTCGTCTGGTCTGGTCTGGTCTCCTTGCTGTGTCTCGTCTTGTTGACCAGCGTCTGAGGTGATATGATGCCACAATATAGTGGCATGGAAATACTAGTAGTATTGTGTAAACTGACACACTGCCGTTCATGATGGCGAAGGTGGGCAGGTGTGGGTGTTGGCGGTGCTGGTGGAGATATCTACATGCTTGTGTGTAGATAGATAGATACATAAGCTGGTAATTTGATAGGTTCATTCATACGTAAATGGACAACAGTTCGATGGTGTATACACTGCTACAACAATAAACTTATCAATCAATCAAGTAAACATCAATGAGATTTAAAAGGCGAGTGATGAGAGTGTGGGGAACAGCGGGGGAGGGGGAGGTGGAGAGGAGACGAGCGAGGCTCCCGAGACAAGTTTGGTGTGCGTCACTGACAGGGATAAACTCTCCGTGTCAAGGCCCCATCACACCAGAGGCGGTCCTTACTACGCGCAGCAGGTTCTCAACACGTTCATAACATTTTTGAGGACGTAGTGGAGACGTGGTGGAATTGCGAAATCCCTCCACTGCTACGTATCTACCAAGCCTTTACTGCGTACGTCCCTTGATATCCGACCTTTCAGCGACTTTTCGGGTGGAGCTGGTCATAACACGCATGTGATCAGGCATCCGCCGTCCTCAGCACGTCCTGGAGTTCTTTTTGCAGGACGTAGTAAGGACGGGCTGTGGTGTGATGCGGTGTGTTAGTCAAGGGGCCTTTTAGTGATTAGCCTATGTGTTAGTCAAGCCACTTACTTCGTCTAGGAACATTTGTAGCATATACAACAATGATTTAGCGACCTTTAGCGACTTTTCAAGGTGGAGCTGGTGACGTAGAATATTTTCATTTGGCAACTGACCACCACCACCACCACCACCACTGACCAGACGTCCATTTCATCACCAGACACGAGACCTGGGGTGGGGGGAGAGGGAGAGAAAATGTTGTGTTCTGATAAGATATTCTTATTTTTCCTCTTTCTTCTATTCTTTCCTGTCCTCTCTCTCACTCACTCACTCACTCACTCACTCACTCACTCTCCTGCCTGAATCCTGTCCTCCACCACCACCACCACCACCATCAGTTCATTCCTCCACCACGGACACAAACACGTCTTGAAGGAAGGTTAGTCCGCCGCCCAGAGTCACCTCGGCTGTCTGGCTGGCCACCCTGCGTGCCGCGGGACCAGACGAGCGGTGGAGGGGCGGCGGTCGGGGTTGCGGGTGTAACACTGTGTATGAATATTGTTTGTGTTTTAATTAAGGCGTGTACACACTTGTTGCATTTCCACGTATCGGATCACCGTTGCGTAGCAGTGTTGACAGGATAGTGCTTCACCGTTGCGTGTCAAAATATGACACAAAGTTACGCAACGGGTTCGATCCGCCATTTTTCGGTATTTTGGCGTCAACTCAAAGGAATGATACACAACTCACCAACCTTCGTGAGTGTGTGTGTGTGTGTGTGTGTGTGTGTGTGTGTGTGGACGAGGAGCGTGGGATCGTCGCGTTGCATGTTCAGTGTTGTCGTGGACGGGCATGAATATTTTTGCAATTTTGACCCCAATTGCAGACAAACTGAAAATCAGTTGTGTGGCCACAGACAACTGCACATTTGCACTCATGGCTACGGTCAGGAACAAACTGAATGACACTGTTGCATCACTCAACGATGATACACCACGCGGAGAGGCAAAAATGGGTACAATACCCTGTTGCATCGTATTGTATCACAGTGTGATACGCAACGATGAAACGATGCGTGGAAATTCAGTAAGTGTGTACACACCTTTAGAAAGTGTTGGTGGTGATGATGTCAGTGTGGTGTGTATTGGTGGTGGTGGTGGTGATTGTGGTGGTAACTATTGGTGGTGTGTTTGCTTGTTTTGCATCGTGAATATTGATTGATTGAGTGGCTGAAAGATTGACGGATTGATGGATAGATTGCCTGTCTAACTAATAGATTCACTGACTGACTGATATTTGGACTGACTGACTGACTGACTGACTGATTAAATGAATAAAATACTAACTAAATGACTGACTATCTGGCTGACTGACTATTTGGCTAACTGACTGAATGACTGAATGATTGACTAACTGACTGTCTGACACACTGGTTGATTGTCTGTTTGACAAACGGCGCCTGTCCTTGGCAGAAAAAGCATCGCGCGGTACGAAGGCGCTTAGAAGTGTACCGTAGGAGGTATGTGGTGCGCGTGGCCAGGCACGTGTTGCCGTACGCGAGTGTGCACGTGTAGGGACCTGACAAGTGTGTAGAGAACCAATGAAGACGACAGAGGCAAAGGGAATCGGATAAGCGCCTGACACCACGTATATGTCACCCACGATTCCACCCACGCCCACGCCCGTGCTACGTGGGTCCGAAAGCGTGTAGGTTGGGAGGATGTGTCGTCAGGGACTCCCGGTTGACACGAAACAGTAGGCGAAGGTTGGCGATGCAATTGATGAGCCGTTGTGTCCTCGCCTATCACTGACACACTCCCGTTCATGAGGGCGAAGATGAGCAGGTGCGGGAACTGGCAGTGGTTGTGGTGGTGGTGGTGGTGGTAGTGGCGGTGGTGGTATTTATATGCTTGTGTGAAGATAGATGGATAAGCGGGTAATTTGATGGGTTGATAGATACGGAAATGGACAGTTGGACAAACAAACAGATAGATGGATAGGCAGGCAGATAGATAAGTCAATAAATTCGTATATAAATAACAATATAGATGTGTATGTAGATAGAAAAAAGTCTATATTCCTCTACTTAGTGTCCTGTCACCCTGGTTTATTGTCAGAAATACTCGTATATCAGGCGGTAGAAATAGAGAATGAGAAAAATAGTACAGTCTGCCTTTTAAGCACCTTGTTTATTGCCTCGCGGAGTTGCCAACACTCGCTGTACAACAAGATACAATTTAATATTTCCTGCTTTGACAAATAACAAAAGCTGGACACGATAACGAAGAGGAAGATGTCACAATAACCAATAAATCGACATGTGGTATTTGTATAAGCATAGCGTCTCATTAATAAGAGATTTAGTAACAGATAGTTATCATAAACATATATACATGCGTCCTGTCTTCACAGACAACCTTTTGCTACGGCAGTAGTCTCTTAGCGGTGGTGGTGGTGAACACAGTTGTGGCGGTGGGCTATACTGACCCATGCACACCCACACACCCACACACACACACACACACACACACACACACACACACACACACACACACACACACACAAATAAAGTGAAGTGTTGCTATATTACCGACAGTTTTCAAGCACCAAGCACCAGCACCAAGAGACGCAGTGGCAAGCCTTCACCACAACACTCCACACTGCCTAATCTTCGTCTATTAAAGGTATTTATAAGGCTATTCAGTTAAGGTTAGGTTTTCTTTACATATGAGAGTGAAAACAGTACGCAAATATTTTCAAGTAATGGTATAAGGACCATCAAAAAGAGCAAGGCGTCTGTATTACCCTCTCATATTTGTTTCCTTCATTTACCATAGGCCAAACATGTGTCAGAATGCAGCCACCAGTCTAACATTTCATATAGCCTAGTCAAAATTTCTCTCTGTGGCTTAATTTTAGTTTGGTGAGATGATAAAGACTATATATGGATGTCCTGCCGCCACTGTTCCCGGGTTTTCTCCGGGCCGCCTCCCCGGCGGTCCCCTAGCCATCACCCTACCCACGCCATCACCCTTCTATCGCCAGCCTGCTGGGTCAAATACTTTTTTCGAATATTTCCTGACGGTAATATTGCGCTTCCATGGTATGTTTTATGGTTTCTATAAATGTTTCGTCGTGTTTGAAGTGTGTTCCGCGCCTGTGCTGGGTAAATATGTGGCGTTTAGTGGTGTTTTATGGCGTATGTTAAAGGCTTTTAACGCTCAAAATTTCCCACCTGGAGTTTTGAGCTTTTTCATTTCAAGGTATAAGTGGGCCTTTATGGTAGCAAAAGAGTGCCTGTCCTCTTTTAAGTGTGAAATCAATCTAATGAGTGAAATATGTGGACTTTGAAATGGTGTTTGGGGCTGTTGTAAAAAGCTCTTATTTTTCATTATTTTATTTGCTCACGTTTCTGCTTCTCGGTCTAACTCGCTGTAGAATGCCCTAAAAGATAGCTCAGACTCCCAGAAGTGTGATAAAATACTTGCCAAGTGAAAATGGCTTGACTTTACAGGACGTTTTAAGAGATTTATGGGTTAAAATGTTTTGTACTTTTAACGTACTTAATTTAGACCTTTTTTAAAAACCAGTTAAGCTGGAGATATTTTGATATTTTGAAAATTAGTTTAAGTATTTATCACGTCATAAAATAACAAGCATTTGGCCGTGGCTTCGTTTTTCTAAAAGTCATTTTGAAATCAAATGATTTACGTAATTTAGCCGAGTCCCCGTTCCCGTTCTCTCGGATGACCACAGCCCACCCAGGTAGTGACTCACCATAGGCCCAGGGTTGGCGCCACTTTTCCAAATCCGCAGTTCGTCAATATTTTGCCTAATATCTAGTGATTTCTACGTGTTTTCGCGTGTTTCGAGGTTCAGGTGTGTAGATAATTGTAGCAGAAGGAGGAAGAAAGGAGAAATAAAGGAGGATAAGGAGGAAGAAAGGAGAAATGGAGGAGGAAGAGGAGCAGCAGCAAAGCTACAATACTTAAGTCACCCTCCATTTCCTGAATATTTTGTCTAATATCTAACATTTTGATGTGTTTCTAGGCTCAGACGTGTGGATGGAAGGAGGAGGAGGAAGAAGAAGGAGTAACAATGGAGAAGGATGAAGAAAAAATGAGAAATAAAGGTGGAATAGGAGAAGAAGCCAAGGTGTAATATTTAGGTAAGTGTCCCTTTTAATCCTAACGTTGTTTATAATGCATACTGTTGGTTTTGGGATAGATTTGGGGTATTTTAAGCTTGTTCATTAGTGTTGCAGACTGTTTGGAGTGTTATAAGTATGCTTTGGGGTTCATTTCGTTTGTTTTCAGTATATGTTAGATCTTTTAGGTATATTTTACGTATTTTGAGAGTGTTGATTGAGGTGTGTGTAAGTATTAGCATGTTTTGAGTGTGGTTTGGGAGAACTTTGAGGGGTTGGTTGGTGTTCTGAGTGGGGTTTGTGTTTGTTATGAGTGTTATAAGTGGTGGGGGTGTTAGTGGTCTTTTGGGTGTGTGTGGGGTTATTTCAGTAAATATTGGGTGTTTCTAGTGAGTTTGGAGGTATTTTAACCTGTTCTGTGTTTTCTTAGTGTGTTTTGGGATGTTATTGAGTTTTTTAAGAGGGTTTGGGTATGTGTGGTTTGTCGTGGGTGTGTGTAAGAGTGAATTAGGCCTATACAAGGATTTTTCAGTATGTTTTGAGGCCATCAACAGGCTAGCTCAGTGTCAGTGGGCCCTTATAACAAGTGTCCATTATTGATTACCCGCTTCGTTCCCAGGTGACGACAGGCAGAATGAGGTGGACGTGGCGGAGGCTGTGGGCGGTCAATTCACGGCGCAGGTTACCCACACCTTGCACCACGCTGACTGCCCGCCGCTGTTCACTAAAGTCGGGCAAGCCTGTGTCTCCGTGTTCTGCCCTGGATATAGGAGTAAAGGAAGTTGTGGTTTTGTTGTTGTTGTTCTTGTTTTCTGTTAAGATTTGTTTGCTCTCTCTCTCTCTCTCTCTCTCTCTCTCTCTCTCTCTCTCTCTCTCTCTCTCTCTCTCTCTCTCTCTCTCTCTCTCTCTCTCTCTCTCTCTCTCTACTACTACTACTACTACTACTACTACTACTACTACTACCGTTCTTGAGTGAGGATAGGTAGTGTCAGGTCACGACGCGTTACGTCAGCAGGTTCCCACGCCTGTCCCTTCTTGCATATATTCTGACCTGCTCTGTTTGGTGAGGTGACGTGGGGCAAGGCTTACCCACCAGTTGTATGGCTCTATCGGGGCGATGTGATGCAGCTGAACATTCATTTATCCTTCTACGCCTGTGCAACACTTCGTTGTGTGTGTGTGTGTGTGTGTGTGTGTGTGTGTGTGTGTAGGGATGATATTGGTAACTTGGGTGTCTGTAATGTGTTTTGGGTGAGCTTTTATATTTTGAGGTGTTGCAGGGTGTTTTGTGTTAGTTTTGAGTGATTTAAGTTGTTTGTGTGTGTGTCAGTTGTGTATGGTGTGTTTTGTGGTGTGGTGTCAGTATTGGTGCATACTGTGTGCTTGTAGTGAATTGTAAGTGCGTTTATTGGTACTATGAGGTTTTTCATGTTGGCAGTATCCAAGGGATTTGACAAAGCTAGGTTCAATGATTTCAAATTGTTGACCATTATAACAGGTTCGGCAGTGTTCCAAATTGATATGGACAGTAAACTGAACAATTGTTTTGGTATTTTGTAAGCACGATCGACAATTTGGAAGTGATCATTGAGTGGGTAGGTTTGTGTGTGGGTGGGGTTAATTCACAGTACATAAGCCGGAGAACATTAAGATGAAAATAATGACAAATATTTAATGTGATTCGCAATGTACATAGAGGTGGATGAAATTGAGCAACCTTGCTTATTGTAGGCAACATTAATGAGGACCTTTGACTGTCTGTGTGGGAGTGTAAATTTTGTTGTTTCACGGTTACTTGTATTTCAAGGAAACACGGAGAGCTAAGATGAACAGCATTGTGGTAACTTACTGCTAGGGTTTCTCTCTTAAAACACCATCTAGTCAATCTAAATTTACCTTACGATAGTCTAAACCATGAATAATAGTGATGTTAAAATACAAAGCCAGCATTTCACCCACAGAGTGCAATAGTGGCAGAGCTGCAGACGACCCCGCACGGAAGAGCAACAACAAGTCAGTCAGTCAGTCAGTCAGTCAGTTCTCCCACAGTGCTGGCAGTGGTATTCCGAAGCAGCGCATGTGTGACGGCATCAATGATTGCTGCAGTAACGGAGAGGTGAGGAGAAGGCCTTGCTTTTGTCAGTATCTAACATAAGGCTTAACTCATGCCCTGAACTCCTTTGTTTCATATAAAAGTTGCAGATTTTCTTACATTGTATACACTACAATACAAAATCACAACTTGACACTACTGAAGCAAATGCCTTTCTTGTGGCAGGATGAGTTTGTGCAGCTGTGTGGCATTGAGGAGTGCCGGGAGAAGAATGTCGGGTGTGTGTGAGCCTGTTTACATCAACACTCGAGAGTCATACTACTGCCAGTGCCGGCCATGCAGGGTACAGACTCGTGTCAGAAAGTTCAAGTGTGAAGGTGAGGCCTCCTGAACTGTCAATGTCACTCTACGGTCTGTCTTCTTAAACTTGTCAGTCCTTCACCTCTTCATTTAGCAGCAGCCTAAAGAAGTTAGTGTGGTATTTTGTTATTGTTGGCATACATCAACATGCATTTTGTCTCACGAGTATTACTAAGATCAGTGATTTACGGATAGGTTGTTCTTTATGATTAAGTATAATTTAATCTTGCCATATGCATTTGTCATGAGTACTGATATAATTTTGTAGTTTTCCTCAACGTATTGTTGAATGTGTTCCTGGAATGCGTGTAAATCTATCCATAAGTTGTAATAAATCTGTGTTTCTGAGAGTGTAATTCTCCACCCTCAGACGTTGACGAGTGCGTGGAGTCGCCCAGATCCTCTCCTGTGGACCATCCCTCAGCAGTGTTCGATCCGCCCAGCAGCAGCAACGGTCAGGAGAAGGCTGTCATTGAAGTGTCAAGTCCCCAAGCTGGCACGGTGGTGGGTGTTGTGCTGGGCTCCCTTGGGGTTCTTTGCCTAGCTGTTGGGGTAAGTCAAATAGTTTTTCACTTCTTTATACTGTGGGGTCTTGCTCTGGTTGTGTTGTGGCTGTGCTGTGGCAAAGATGGCGTAATTAAGCAGTGGGTGAGATTCTTCCAAACTTTAAACAATTCTAAATTGTTCTTGACACACTGAGAATATTCCATTACTGTAAAGTTTGCCGACTTACTTTTTTTTTTTCATCTCACCTGCAACATTTTCAGTGTACAGATGTTTGTCGGGTTCCTGAAGATTCGGCGACGTGTTATCATCCATGCAAGCTTCCCCAACCCAGCCAGTGTACCACAAGACAACAGGCAGTGAGGA
The DNA here is from genome assembly GCF_017591435.1 of Portunus trituberculatus. NCBI lineage: Eukaryota > Metazoa > Arthropoda > Malacostraca > Decapoda > Portunidae > Portunus > Portunus trituberculatus. The sequence goes on from NC_059265.1 coordinate 1,719,152, forward strand.
GGACGGGAGGAGGGAGCGAGCGGCTGCATGCACTATTGAACGGGACAGCATTACATTCTTCCCACAGTTGTATGACTACACTGAAGCAAGCGTAGAATAAAGTGTTGAGTGACCATGATGTGAGTATTGTGGTTTGTACATTACCCTTTTATCTCCTCGTGTGTCATTTTAAAAGGTTTTGTACTTTCTTGTTATTTTTTTTTTTTCAGGACTTATTAATGTTGGCGCCATTTCAATGTTGTTGCATCTCTTGTTCCAGGAATCAGCACTACTAACGCCAAAGAAGTGAGGGAAGTGTTTGGAGTGAGCGTGCAAGACGTACAACAGACACCACACTATTACTGCCGGTGTAGCCAAAGGAACAAGAGGAGGCAGAGGAGGAGGAAGAAGAAGAGGAACAAGAGAGTGATTCTTGGAGACGTACCAATGAAGTTCTGCAGGTTGGCCACAAATCTTCATTACTGGTGTAGTGTATTTCATTGATCATTTGTACATTGGGTGGATAAATTTGTAGATTTTGTAGACAGTTGTAGATGTGAAGTGGGTAAGGTTTTTTGCCATGCCTTATCTACACCAGCAGAAAACCGTGATATGTAGAAGTTGTGATAGAAGCATTGTGATAGGAATATACCGTGTACATATGCATAGAGAATTTAAAAGAGGAGAGTGTAGACCAAGAGAGGAAAGTAACCTCTTTTAGAGATTTCAGTGAAAGTTTTGCTGTAGCGTTAGACATATCAAAGGCTTTTGATAGAGTCTGGCATAAAGCTTTGATTTCAAACTGCCCTCCTACGGCTTCTATACTTTTCTCTGCAACTTTATCTTAAGTTTCCTTTCTGACTGTTCTATTGCTGTTGTGGTAGACGGAAACTGTTCTTCTCCTAAATTTATTAATAATGGAGTTCCTCAGGGTTCTGTCTTGTTACCCTCTCTTTCAATTATTCATTAATTAACCAAACTTGTTGCCCTATCTACTCCTACGCTGATGATACCACCCTATATCTTTCCACGTCCTTTCAGAGAAGACCAACCAGTCAGGAAGTCAACTGATCACGCAGGGACGCCAAAGAACGCCTGACTTCCGATCTTTCTAAGATTTCCGATTGGGGCAGAGAAAATCTAATAGTTTTCAATGCCTCAAAAACTCAATTCCTCCATCTATCAATTCGACACAACCTTTCAGACAGGTACAGGTCTTCTTCAGTGACACTCAACTGTCTCCCTCTTCCACAATGAATATCCTTGGTCTGTCCTTTATTCATAATCTTAACTGGAAACTTCACATCTCATCTCTTGCTAAAACAGCTTCTGAGGCATCTCCGCCAGTTTTCTTGTTTTTCTTCCCTCAATTCCTTACTCTGTATAAGGGCCTTATCTGCACGTGTATGGAGAACTCTTCGCATGTTTGGGGGGGTTTCAGTTACAAAGTTTTACTAGATAGGGTGGAATTAAAAGCTTTTCGTCTCATCAACTCCCCTCCTCTGACTAACTGTCTTCAGCCTCTTTTCACCGCCGAAATGTTGAATCTCCTTCTCTTTTATCGCTATTTTCATGCTAACTGTTCTACAGATCTTGCTATCTTCATGCCTCCCTCGTCCTGCGGCCTCGCTGTACAAGGTTTCTTCTTCTCATCCCTATCGTGTCCAACTTTCCAACGCAAGAGTTAACCAGTACTCTCAATCATTCATCCTTTTCATTGGTAAAATCTGGAACTCCCTACCTGCATCTGTATTTCCGAATTCCTGCGACTTGTCTTCTTTGAAGAGAGAGATATCGAGGCATTTGCTCCTAGTTTTGGCTGACGCTTTTCCACTTTTAGAGAGCCAGCACTCAAGTGGGCCTTTTTTTTTATCTTTTCTTTGTTTCTTGCCCTTGGCTGGCGCTCTTCCTACATGAAAAAAACCTCTCGGGACACAAGTCCTCTGCTCATCACTCATCATTCGGCGATGTGTTATCATTGTACCACACGGGCTGGGATTTTCATTGAAGGAAAACTCTCTTCCAAGTCAATTTTACATATATTTCAAATATAGTAAAGTACATTCGAACAAAAAACGATGAAAGTGACGCGGCACTCTGAACCAACAACAGAGAAACACGAGAGGCACCCTTAACACTCTCTCCCCACTTGAATACACCACTTAACTCCACATAATGACACCCTCGATTATATTACCACGAAACTCCGCTGCCCTGATCACATTACCCACCTGATCAGAGACCCTCGCTCACCGTGACGCGTCCACACCCCACCAATGTCCGAGTAGAGTGCCACTCCCTTCATCCGAGATCGCGTCCTTTCCTGCCCCCCACTCAAATCTACTGCCCCGCGTGCCAATTCACACAATGTTAAATACCCTGCCTTCCTTACTCTATTCCTCCGTATACATGTTGTAGTACACTTCATGCTAACACTAATATTTCTACCATGCACAACATTCCAAAATCCCTACTCACAAAGTTCCTCCGCTCGTATTAATTATGGGTTTGGTACGGCAGTTTTCCTCCTTAGGCCTACAGAGCCACCCACGCAAACCCGATCCACCTTGGCTCTCCTTAACATACCATCCTTATCGTTACATCCTCCACAATCCCTTCCCCAACCCTGTGTGCCACAAGACAACAGGCATTGAGGAGGACGCCATTTCAATATTGTTCCATCTCTTGTTCCAGGATTCAGTACTACTAACGCCAAAGAAGTGAGGCAAGTTTTTGGAGTGAGCGTGCATGACATACAACAGACACCAGACTGCTACTACTGCCGGTGTTGCCAAAGGAACAAGAGGAGGAAAGAAAGGAAGAGGAAGAAGAAAAGGGTGATTCTTGGAGACGTACCAATGAAGTTCTGAAGGTTGGCCACAGATTTTCATCACTGGTGTAGTGTATTTCATTGACCATTTGTAGATTGGGTGGATAAATTTGTTGAATTTGTAGACAGTTGTAGATATGTAGCGGGTAAGGTTTTTTGCAATGCCTTATCTATAGCAGCAGAAAACAGTAATATTTAGAAGTTATGCATAGCATTTAGGTAAAGAAAACACAAACTTTAGCTATGAGATGGAGGGATGTTGGCTAGAGGCAGTAGAGGAGGAAAGGATTTAGGAGTAGTGATAGACAGGACTATGAAATTTTCAAAGCAATGTTTAGAAGCAAGAAATAGGGCAAATAGGATCCTGGGTTTTATAAATAGAAATGTTAGTTATAAAAGTAAGGAAGTGGTGCGTAGCTTATATAATTCTTATGTTAGGCACCATGAAGTATTGCATACAGGCCTGGTCACCCCACTAAGGCAGGATATCAACATGTTAGAAGCAGTTCAGAGAAGAGCAACTAGGATGTTACCAGCATTAAAGCGCCTGGAGTATAGAGATAGATTAAAGGAATTAAACATGTTTTCATTTGAGAGGAGATGTATAAGAGGGATATGATAGAGTTATTTCAAATGTTCTCAGATACAAACTACATAGATGTGAGATCTTTCTTTACCTTAGAGGAGGAAGTAGGACTACAAATCATGGCAGGAAGATTAGAAAGCAAGGCTGCAGGTTAGATAGAAGAAAATATTTCTTTAGTCATAGGGTGGTAGACTTCTGGAATGCATTGCCAGAGAGGGTTGTAAATAGCACTAGTTTGACAATGTTTAAAAACAGATTAGATAAGCACTTAAATTTATTAGATTTATAATTATGTATAGCACTGCATGATAGTTTTTATAAGAAATTGACTATAGTTAAACAAGACATGATCCCCATGTATGGGGATCACAGATTGTAGAGGAATTCACTGCAGGACTTAGCCCTGTTAATGGGCCAAATATTTAGAATTAGTATATAATGTATTGTGTACTTGTAAGTGTATCTTTAAGTACTGATGACGAGGTCGCTGTGCGACTGATACAGGATAACCTAGATGGGCCCTGGTGGCCCTTTGTTATCCTATTATTTATGTTATGTTATGTTATGTTATTGTAATAGGAGTGTACGGTGTACATATGTATATAGTATTTAAGAAAGGAGAGTGTAGACCAAGAGAGGAAGGTAACCTCTTGGGTCACGATTCCTCTGCTCATCACTCATCATTCCTGTTGTGAAGCACAAAGGTATTGTTACGTGTTTCCCAAGATGATGTTTTGTGAGTCTTTCAATGCAATACTTAATTTAAGTGTCTGGCCAGTGTCTTGTAACGTGGTGCAGTTTTTGTTACTTGTATTTATTTTTCATACCTACTGATATGACGATATCTTGTGAATGATACTCCTATATATTTCTAATGGCAACACAATATCTCTTGATATAATAAAATGCATAATGTATCGACTTGTTTTCCTATCAGTTGAAAGAGATGCAAAACAATATCTGGTTTGCAAGTGAAGCGAAATTAGTCAACAATTTGTTGCATGGCGCCACAGCGTCTGAGGTGATATGATGCCACAATATAGTGGCATGGAAATACTAGTAGTAATGTGTAAACTGACACACTGCCCTCCATGATGGCGAAGGTGGGCAGGTGTGGGTGTTGGCGGTGCTGGTGGAGATATCTACATGCTTGTGTGTAGATAGATATATAAGCTGGTAATTTGATAGGTTCATTCATAGGAAATGGACAACAGTTCGATGGTGTATACACTGCTACAACAATAAACTTATCAATCAATCAATCAAATCGAGTGATGAGTGAGGCTCTCGAGACAAGTTTGCTCTGCGTCACTGGGAGGGATAAACGGTCCTTATTAGAGTCAACGGGGCCCTATACTGATTAGCCTATGTGTAAGTCAAGACAATTACTTCGTCTAGGAACATTTGTAGCATATACAACAATGATTTAGCGACCTTTTAGCGACTTTTCAAGGTGGATCTGGTGACGTACAATATTTCCATTTGGTAACTGCCCACCACCACCACCACCACCATCGCCGCCGCCAGGGACCAGACGTCCATTTCCTCACCAGACACGAGACCTGTGAACACGGTGACCGCCCCACTTGCCCCACCTAGTCCACCAGCTCCACCTGCTCAGTGAAAGGGTGAGTCTATTAATAGAGTGGAGGTAACAAACATGATGGGACAGTGATGGGACGGTAATGGGGCGGATAGTTTAATAGAAAGCTGTATAATAATGCACTGAAGGGGTGACGTGACGTGTGGGAGTGAGTGGATAGTGAAGGGTAGTGAATTAATGGTGCCACAGTGTCATTAGTGATGGGACGGTGATGGGACAGTGACGGGGTGGACAGGCTGTACTAGGAAGGTGTGTCGTGCATTGAAGGAGTCACATGTGGACAGTTAGCTGGTGGAGGGTAGTTAAGGTAGTTAATTAGGCGTATGGTAGTTTGTGTACTGTAGGTGTTATGTGTGTGTGTGTGTCGTCATCTCTCTCTCTCTCTCTCTCTCTCTCTCTCTCTCTCTCTCTCTCTCTCTCTCTCTCTCTCTCTCTCTCTGCCAGACGTCAGTTTTCTCCGGAACACGTGGATCTGTGTGTCTTGAGTCACTTCATTATATAGTGAGGGCGGCTGCGGAGGCGTATGGGCTGACTGGGGAAACCTGGGCGTGAGCATGCATGGGCGGGACAGATGTGGGCGGCAGTGGGTGTGGAGGTGTTGACGCCGCCCATAGCTTTGTGTGTGTGTGTGTGTGTGTGTGTGTGTCTCTCTCTCTCTCTCTCTCTCTCTCTCTCTCTCTCTCTCTCTCTCTCTCTCTCTCTCTCTCTCTCTCTCTCTCTCTCTCTCTCTCTCGTGTCGTCTGGTCTGGTCTGGTCTCCTTGCTGTGTCTCGTCTTGTTGACCAGCGTCTGAGGTGATATGATGCCACAATATAGTGGCATGGAAATACTAGTAGTAATGTGTAAACTGACACACTGCCGTTCATGATGGCGAAGGTGGGCAGGTGTGGGTGTTGGCGGTGCTGGTGGAGATATCTACATGCTTGTGTGTAGATAGATAGATACATAAGCTGGTAATTTGATAGGTTCATTCATACGTAAATGGACAACAGTTCGATGGTGTATACACTGCTACAACAATAAACTTATCAATCAATCAAGTAAACATCAATGAGATTTAAAAGGCGAGTGATGAGTGTGGGGAACAGCGGGGGAGGGGGAGGTGGAGAGGAGACGAGCGAGGCTCCCGAGACAAGTTTGGTGTGCGTCACTGACAGGGATAAACTCTCCGTGTCAAGGCCCCATCACACCAGAGGCGGTCCTTACTACGCGCAGCAGGTTCTCAACACGTTCATAACATTTTTGAGGACGTAGTGGAGACGTGGTGGAATTGCGAAATCCTCCACTGCTACGTATCTACCAAGCCTTTACTGCGTACGTCCCTTGATATCCGACCATTTTAGCGACTTTTCAAGGTGGAGCTGGTCACTGCGTCCAAGCCGGTCCCGCGTCCATGCCCGTCCTCAGCACGTCCTGGAGATTTTTGCAGGACGTAGTAAGGACGGGCTGTGGTGTGATGCGGGTGTTAGTCAAGGGGGCCTTGTACTGATTAGCCTATGTGTTAGTCAAGCCACTTACTTCCTCTAGGCACATTTGTAGCATATACAACAATGATTTAGCGACCTTTTAGCGACTTTTCAAGGTGGAGCTGGTGACGTAGAATATTTTCATTTGGCAACTGACCACCACCACCACCACCACCACCACTGACCAGACGTCCATTTCATCACCAGACACGAGACCTGGGGTGGGGGGAGAGAGAGAAATGTTGTGTTCTGATAAGATATTCTTATTTTTCCTCTTTCTTCTATCCTCTCTTTCCTGTCACTCTCTCACTCACTCACTCACTCACGTCCATTTCATTCTTTCCTGTCCTCTCTCACTCACTCTCCTGCCTGAATCCTGTCCACCACCACCACCACCACCACCATCAGTTCATTCCTCCACCACGGACACAAACACGTCTTGAAGGAAGGTTAGTCCGCCGCCCAGAGTCACCTCGGCTGTCTGGCTGGCCACCCTGCGTGCCGCGGGACCAGACGAGCGGTGGAGGGCGGCGGTCGGGGTTGCGGTGTAACACTGTGTATGAATATTGTTTGTGTTTTAATTAAGGCGTGTACACACTTGTTGCATTTCCACGTATCGGATCACCGTTGCGTAGCAGTGTTGACAGGATAGTGCTTCACCGTTGCGTGTCAAAATATGACACAAAGTTACGCAACGGGTTCGATCCGCCATTTTCGGTCTTTTGGCGTCAACTCAAAGGAATGATACACAACTCACCAACCTTCGTGTGTGTGTGTGTGTGTGTGTGTGTGTGTGTGTGTGTGTGTGTGTGTGGACGAGGAGCGTGGGATCGTCGCGTTGCATGTTCAGTGTTGTCGTGGACGGGCATGAATATTTGTTGCAATTTTGACCCCAATTGCAGACAAACTGAAAATCAGTTGTGTGTGGCCACAGACAACTGCACATTTGCACTCATGGCTACGGTCAGGAACAAACTGAATGACACTGTTGCATCACTCAACGATGATACACCACGCGGAGAGGCAAAAATGGGTACAATACCCTGTTGCATCGTATTGTATCACAGTGTGATACGCAACGATGAAACGATGCGTGGAAATTCAGTAAGTGTGTACACACCTTTAGAAAGTGTTGGTGGTGATGATGTCAGTGTGGTGTGTATTGGTGGTGGTGGTGGTGATTGTGGTGGTAACTATTGGTGGTGTGTTTGCTTGTTTTGCATCGTGAATATTGATTGATTGAGTGGCTGAAAGATTGACGGATTGACGGATAGATTGCCTTGCCTGAAAATCTCACGTGTAGGGAAAACTGTACAGATTATCAGTCTATTTGTGACTTCAATAAAGTGTGCACGCCTTTTCCAGCTTTTCACAAATTCTTCATTATGAATCGCAAAACATTGGAGGAGTTTGTTATTTTGTTTATGGAAAAATGCAAAGAGTTACTCTAGTTTCAGTTACACGGGTTACTAAGAGTAGTTTGAAGGTTCAAGAGAGATTAACGTGATTTTCCGTTATCAACAGCGAAAACACTCTTAATAACCATGCTTGTCGTTTTGAGCCTTTGAAAATAGTGGCCACAAACCACTATTTTTTAAGTCACACGGGTTGTTAAAGGTAGTTTTGGTTCTAGATTAATTCCTCTTAATAACCAAGCTTGTCATCTCTGTGGTCTTTGAAAATCCTATTTAAAAGGCTCTAGTTTCAGTCACACGGGTTTCTAAGGGTAGTTTGAAGGTTCAAGAGACAGATTAACATGATTTCTCCGTTATCAACAGCGAAAACACTCTTAATAACCATGCTTGTCGTTTCTGGAGCCTTTGAAAATAGTGGCCACATCATCTCTATATTTAAAAGGCTCTAGTTTCAGTCACACGGGTTTCTAAGGGTAGTTTGATGGTTCAAGAGACAGATTAACATGATTTCTACATTATCAACAGCGAAAACACTCTTAATAACCATGCTTGTTATCTCTGTGGCCTTTGAAAATAATAATGGCATCATCATCTCTATATTTAAAAGGCTCTAGTTTCAGTCACACGGGTTTCTAAGGGTAGTTAACATGATTTCTGGTTCAACAGAGACACATTAACATGATTTCTACGAAAATTATCAAGGCTCTAGTTTCAGTCACACGGGTTTCTAAGGGTAGTTTGATGGTTCAAGAGAAAACATGACTCTTAATAACAATAACCTCGTTATCTCTGTGGCCTTTTGAAATAATTGAAATAATGGCCGCATCACCTCTATTTTCAAAAGCTCTAGTTTGAGTCATACGGGTTGTTAAGGGTAGTTTAATGGTTCTAGTGACAGATTAACATGATTTCTACGTTATCAACAGCAAAAACACTCTTATTAACCAAGCTAGTTATCTTTGTGGCCTTTTGAAATAATGGCCACATCACCTCTATTTTGAAAAGTCTCTAATTTCAGTCAAACGAGTTTCTAATGGTAGTTTGAAGGTTCAAAAGACAGATTAACATGATTTCTACGTTATCAACAGCAAAACACTCTTAATAACCAAGCTCGTTATCTCTGTGGCCTTTGAAAATAGTGGCCACATAACCTCTATATTTAAAAGGCTCTAGTTTCAGTTACACGGGTTACTAAGGGTAGTTTGAAGGTTCAAGAGAGAGTAACGTGATTTCTCCGTTATCAACAGCGAAAACACTCTTAATAACCATGCTTGTCGTTTTTGGAGCCTTTGAAAATAGTGGCCACATAACCACTATTTTTAAAAGGCTCTAGTTTGAGTCACACGGGTTGTTAAAGGGAGTTTAATGATTCTAGTGACATATTAATATGATTTCTACATTATCAACAGTGAAAATACTCTTAATAACCAAGCTTGTCATCTCTGTGGTCTTTGAAAATAATATCTTTATCATCACTATATTTAAAAGGCTCTAATTTCAGTCACACGGGTTTCTAAGGGTAGTTTGAAGGTTCAAGAGACAGATTAACATGATTTCTCCGTTATCAACAGCGAAAACACTCTTAATAACCATGCTTGTCGTTTCTGGAGCCTTTGAAAATAGTGGCCACATCATCTCTATATTTAAAAGGCTCTAGTTTCAGTCACACGGGTTTCTAAGGGTAGTTTGATGGTTCAAGAGACACATTAACATGATTTCTACATTATCAATACCAAAACACTCTTAATAACCATGCTCGTTATCTCTGTGGCCTTTTGAAATAATTGAAATAATGGCCGCATCACCTCTATTTTCAAAAACTCTAGTTTGAGTCATACGGGTTGTTTAGATGGTTCTAGTGACAGATTAACATGGTTTCAACAGCAAAACACTCTTATTTAGTTAGGGAAATAGTTCTAATTTCAGTCAAACGGTTTCTAATGGTAGTTTGAAGGTTCAAAAGACAGACATGATTAATCAACAGAGCTCGTTATCTCTGTGGCCTTTGAAAATTCTACTATATTTAAAGGCTCTAGTTTCAGTTACACGGGTTACTAAGGGTAGTTTGAAGGTTCAAGAGAGAGTAACGTGATTTCTCCGTTATCAACAGCGAAAACACTCTTAATAACCATGCTTGTCGTTTTGGAGCCTTTGAAAATAGTGGCCACATAACCACTATTTTTAAAAGGCTCTAGTTTGAGTCACACGGGTTGTTAAAGGAGTTTAATGATTCTAGTGACATATTAATATGATTTCTACATTATAGTGATTCACTCAGACTGATTTTTATCTGATCAGTTTTATCGTTCAGATAAACAGTTACGTCTAGGCCGGCCTAACTAATAGATTCACTGACTGACTGATATTTGGACTGACTGATTGATTGACTGACTGATTAAATAAAATACTAACTAAATGACTGACTATCTGGCTGACTGACTATTTGGCTAACTGACTGAATGACTGAATGATTGACTAACTGACTGTCTGACACACTGGTTGATTGTCTGTTTGACAAACGGCGCCTGTCCTTGGCAGAAAAAGCATCGCGCGGTACGAAGGCACTTATGTATGTGGTGCGCGTGGCCAGGCACGTGTTGCCGTACGCGAGTGTGCACGTGTAGGGACCTGACAAGTGTGTAGAGAACCAATGAAGACGACAGAGGCAAAGGGAATCGGATAAGCGCCTGACACCACGTATATGTCACCCACGATTCCACCCACGCCCACGCCCGTGCTACGTGGGTCCGAAAGCGTGTAGGTTGGGAGGATGTGTCGTCAGGGACTCCCGGTTGACACGAAACAGTAGGCGAAGGTTGGCGATGCAATTGATGAGCCGTTGTGTCCTCGCCTATCACTGACACACTCCCGTTCATGAGGGCGAAGATGAGCAGGTGCGGGAACTGGCAGTGGTTGTGGTGGTGGTGGTGGTGGTAGTGGCGGTGGTGGTATTTATATGCTTGTGTGAAGATAGATGGATAAGCGGGTAATTTGATGGGTTGATAGATACGGAAATGGACAGTTGGACAAACAAACAGATAGATGGATAGGCAGGCAGATAGATAAGTCAATAAATTCGTATATAAATAACAATATAGATGTGTATGTAGATAGAAAAAAGTCTATATTCCTCTACTTAGTGTCCTGTCACCCTGGTTTATTGTCAGAAATACTCGTATATCAGGCGGTAGAAATAGAGAATGAGAAAAATAGTACAGTCTGCCTTTTAAGCACCTTGTTTATTGCCTCGCGGAGTTGCCAACACTCGCTGTACAACAAGATACAATTTAATATTTCCTGCTTTGACAAATAACAAAAGCTGGACACGATAACGAAGAGGAAGATGTCACAATAACCAATAAATCGACATGTGGTATTTGTATAAGCATAGCGTCTCATTAATAAGAGATTTAGTAACAGATAGTTATCATAAACATATATACATGCGTCCTGTCTTCACAGATAACCTTTTGCTACGGCAGTAGTCTGTAGCGGTGGTGGTGGTGAACACAGTTGTGGCGGTGGGCTATACTGACCCATGCACACCCACACCCAGAGACACACACACACACACACACACACACACACACACACACACACACACACACACACACACAAATAAAGTGAAGTGTTGCTATATTACCGACAGTTTTCAAGAAGCACCAGCAGCAAGAGACGCAGTGGCAAGCCTTCACCACAACACTCACACTGCCTAATCTTCGTCTATTAAAGGTATTTATAAGGCTATTCAGTTAAGGTTAGGTTTTCTTTACATATGAGAGTGAAAACAGTACGCAAATATTTTCAAGTAATGGTATAAGGACCATCAAAAAGAGCAAGGCGTCTGTATTACCCTCTCATATTTGTTTCCTTCATTTACCATAGGCCAAACATGTGTCAGAATGCAGCCACCAGTCTAACATTTCATATAGCCTAGTCAAAATTTCTCTCTGTGGCTTAATTTTAGTTTGGTGAGATGATAAAGACTATATATGGATGTCCTGCCGCCACTGTTCCCGGGGTTTTCCCCGGGCCGCCTCCCCCCGGCGGTCCCCTAGCCATCACCCTACCCCGCCATCACCCTTCTATCGCCAGCCTGCTGGGTCAAATACTTTTTTTTCGAATATTTCCTGACGGTAATATTGCGCTTCCATGGTATGTTTTTATGGTTTCTATAAATGTTTCGTCGTGTTTGAAGTGTGTTCCGCGCCTGTGCTGGGTAAATATGTGGCGTTTAGTGGTGTTTTATGGCGTATGTTAAAGGCTTTTAACGCTCAAAATTTCCCACCTGGAGTTTTGAGCTTTTTCATTTCAAGGTATAAGTGGGCCTTTATGGTAGCAAAAGAGTGCCTGTCCTCTTTTAAGTGTGAAATCAATCTAATGAGTGAAATATGTGGACTTTGAAATGGTGTTTGGGGCTGTTGTAAAAAGCTCTTATTTTTCATTATTTTATTTGCTCACGTTTCTGCTTCTCGGTCTAACTCGCTGTAGAATGCCCTAAAAGATAGCTCAGACTCCCAGAAGTGTGATAAAATACTTGCCAAGTGAAAATGGCTTGACTTTACAGGACGTTTTAAGAGATTTATGGGTTAAAATGTTTTTGTACTTTTAACGTACTTAATTTAGACCTTTTTTAAAAACCAGTTAAGCTGGAGATATTTTGATATTTTGAAAATTAGTTTAAGTATTTATCACGTCATAAAATAACAAGCATTTGGCCGTGGCTTCGTTTTTCTAAAAGTCATTTTTGAAATCAAATGATTTACGTAATTTAGCCGAGTCCCCCCGTTCCCGTTCTCTCGGATGACCACAGCCCACCCAGGTAGTGACTCACCATAGGCCCAGGGTTGGCGCCACTTTTCCAAATCCGCAGTTCGTCAATATTTTGCCTAATATCTAGTGATTTCTACGTGTTTTCGCGTGTTTCGAGGTTCAGGTGTGTAGATAATTGTAGCAGGAGGAGGAAGAAAGGAGAAATAAAGGAGGATAAGGAGGAAGAAAGGAGAAATGGAGGAGAAGAGGAGCAGCAGCAAAGCTACAATACTTAAGTCACCCTCCATTTCCTGAATTTTTGTCTAATATCTAACATTTTGATGTGTTTCTAGGCTCAGACGTGTGGATGGAAGGAGGAGGAGGGAAGAAGGAGTAACAATGGAGAAGGATGAAGAAAAATGAGAAATAAAGGTGGAATAGGAGAAGAAGCCAAGGTGTAATATTTAGGTAAGTGTCCCTTTTAATCCTAACGTTGTTTATAATGCATACTGTTGGTTTTGGGATAGATTTGGGGTATTTTAAGCTTGTTCATTAGTGTTGCAGACTGTTTGGAGTGTTATAAGTATGCTTTGGGGTTCATTTCGTTTGTTTTCAGTATATGTTAGATCTTTTAGGTATATTTTACGTATTTTGAGAGTGTTGATTGAGGTGTGTGTAAATATTAGCATGTTTTGAGTGTGGTTTGGGAGAACTTTGAGGGGTTGGTTGGTGTTCTGAGTGGGGTTTGAGTTTGTTATGAGTGTTATAAGTGGTGGGGGTGTTAGTGGTCTTTTGGTGTGTGTGGGGTTATTTCAGTAAATATTGGGTGTTTCTAGTGAGTTTGGAGGTATTTTAACCTGTTCTGTGTTTTCTTAGTGTGTTTTGGGATGTTATTGAGTTTTTTAAGAGGGTTTTGGTATGTGTGGTTTGTCGTGGGTGTGTGTAAGAGTGAATTAGGCCTATACAAGGATTTTTCAGTATGTTTTGAGGCCATCAACAGGCTAGCTCAGTGTCAATGGGTCCTTATAACAAGTGTCCTTCATTATTGATTACCCGCTTCGTTCCCAGGTGACGACAGGCAGAATGAGGTGGACGTGGCGGAGGCTGTGGGCGGTCAATTCACGGCGCAGATTACCCACACCTTGCACCACGCTGACTGCCCGCCGCTGTTCACTAAAGTCGGGCAAGCCTGTGTCTCCGTGTTCTGCCCTGGATATAGGAGTAAAGGAAATTGTGGTTTTTTGTTGTTGTTCTTGTTTTCTGTTAAGATTTGTTTGCTCTCTCTCTCTCTCTCTCTCTCTCTCTCTCTCTCTCTCTTCTCTTATCAAATATATATCCTTTCTTTCTATACTACTCCGTTTTTGAGTGGGAGGAAGGTTCAAGGAGGGTTTACCGTTTTCCACGTTTCCCCTTCATAAATTTAAACTTGGGGTTTGGTGGGGTTTGGTTGGGGTTTTACCTGTATTCTTGGGGCGAATGTGTGATGTTTTTAAATTTTATTTGCAAATTAAAATTGTTGTGTTGTGTTGTGTTTTGTGTTTGTTGTGGTGAGATAATTTTTAAATTTTTGT
>NC_059265.1:1733852-1750335 GCF_017591435.1 Portunus trituberculatus
AGTAGTCACCTGCCGCCCGGTGGAATACTCCAGGAGAGGTACTTACGGGGATGTAGGCAGTGCTGCAGACTGAGTGATTCCCCGTGTCCTCTCTTCCCGGTTCCCTTTGTGGTCTCATTTATACAATTGAGCAGCTGCAGCCTGCCCTCTAAAGACAACTTCTACTACTTCCTACACTACACTACAACACCTTACACTTTTACACTCTCTTCAAATCAAAATTTAATAATGGCTTCACCACGCCCTGCCTCGGAGTCCCCTCTGGGAGGGGACCATAAATGTCCCCAGGTCGGACTGCCCTCTGCTGTCGACCTTGGGTGTCTTGACACTTCATCTAATACTTTCACTATCAATTTCTGCAACATTCGTGGCCTTCGTTCTAATTTTCAATCTGTGGAACACCACCTCTCCTCTACTAAACCTCATCTTCTCTTCCTAACTGAAACACAGTTGTCTGTGACTACTGACAGCAGCCCCTTTTCTGTTCCCTCCTACTTGCTCTATCCTCATTTTCAATCCAAAGCTGGATGTTGCGCATACGTGCGTAACGACACCACTTGCTCTCGTGCCCACAATCTTGAATCTTCAGAATTTTCTACCATCTGGCTAAGACTTCAATGTCACTCTCTAACTAAATTCATCTGTGCTGTATACCTCTCACCTAATTCCTCTGACTATGTAAAATTCTTTGACTATTTGACTTCCAAGGTGGAGCACATCTTATCTCACTTTCCTTTTGCTGAGATCTCCATTTTAGGGATTTCAATGTTCACCACCAGCTTTGGCTTTCATCTTCTTTCACTGACCAACCTGGTGAACAAACCTTCAACTTTGCTATCCTTCATGACCTAGAGCAGCTAGTGAAGTTCCCTACCCGTATTCCTGACCGCCTTGGAGACACGCCCAACATTCTTGATCTTTTCCTAACCTCCAACCCTTCTGCTTACTCTGTTAAACTTTCCTCTCCGTTGGGCTCCTCCGACCACAATCTAATTTCCGTTACCAGTTCTATCACTCCAGTGCAGCCTCAGGACCCGCCTAAGCGGAGGTGCTTCTGGCATTTTAACTCTGCTAAGTGGGAGGAACTAAGGCAGTACTATTCTGATTTCCCTTGGGATGATTATTGTTTTCATGTCAGAGATCCTTCTCTTTGTGCCGAGCGCATAACAGAGGTGATTATCTCTGGCATGGAGCTATACATTCCTCATACTTTCTCTAACCCTAAAGCTAAAAAGCCTTGGTTTAACTCTGCTTGTTCTCGTGCTGTCAATGATAGAGAGGCGGCTCACAAACGGTTCCGTAGCCATCCAACTGCTGAAACTCATGCCCTATATATTTCTGCCCGTAATCATGCCAAATCTATTCTCCAACTTACTAAAAACTCTTTCATCAATAGAAAATGTCAAAGTCTTTCCAATTCTAACTCCTCTCGAGATTTCTGGCATCTAGCCAATAATATCTCTAACAACTTTACTTCTTCGTCTTTCCTCCTTTACTTCATCCAGATGGCTCTACAGCTGTCTCTTCTTTTTCTAAAGCTGAACTCTTCGCTCAAACCTTTGCTACCAACTCAACTTTGGATGATTCTGGGCATATTCCTCCTACTCCTCCACCCTCTGACTACTTCATCCCTAAAATTAAAATTCTTTATAAAGACGTTTTCCTGGCCCTCTCTGGCCTTGATTCTCGGAAGGCTTACGGTCCGGATGGAGTCCCTCCTGTTGTTCTCAAAACTGTGCTTCCGAACTCGCTCACTGCCTGGTCAAACTCTTTCATCTGTGTCTCTACTTCTATTTATCCTTCTTGCTGGAAGTTTGCTCACATTCAACCTGTCCCTAAAAAGGTGACCACTCCAATCCTTCTAACTACCGCCCTATAGCTTTGATTTCCTGCCTTTCTAAAGCCTTTGAGTCTATCCTTAATAGGAAGATAATGAGGCATCTATCAGCTCACAACCTTCTCTCTGATTGCCAGTATGGTTTCCGTAAAGGCAGATCTACTGGTGATCTTCTTACTTTCCTAACTGAATCTTGGTCATCCTCTTTAGGGACTTCGGTGAAACCTTTGCTGTCGGCCTTGACATATCGAAAGCCTTCGATAGAGTCTGGCACAAATCTTTAATTTCTAAACTACCCTCCTACGGATTCTATCCTTCTCTCTGTACCTTCATCTCCAGTTTCCTTTCCGATCGTTCTATTGCTGCTGTAGTAGACGGTCACTGTTCTTCCCTAAAACTATCAACAGTGGTGTTCCACAGGGTTCTGTCCTATCACCCACTCTCTTTCTATTATTCATCAATGATCTCCTAAATCTGACTCAATGCCCTATCCACTCCTATGCTGATGATACCACCCTGCATTATTCAACAGCGTTCAACAGACGCCCAACCCAACAACAATTAAATGACTCAAGGCGAGATGCTATAGGACGCCTAACTTCTGATCTTTCACTTGTTTCTGATTGGGGCAGAGAAAACCTGGTTTTGTTCAATGCCTCAAAAACTCAATTTCTACAACTATCTACTCGACATAACCTTCCAGACAACTATCCTCTCTTCTTCAATAACACTCAACTTCCCTCTCCTCTACATTAAACACACTCGGTCTATCCTTCACTAAAAATCTAAACTGGAAATTTCACATCTCTACTCTTGCTAAATCAGCTTCCAAGAAGTTAGGTGTCCTATGGCGTCTTCGTCCATTTTCTCTCCCTCCCAGCTGCTTGCTCTGTACAAGGGCCTTATCCGCCCGTGTATGGAGTATGGCTCTCATGTCTGGGGATCCACACACACAGCTTTACTAAACAAGGTGGAATCTAAAGCTTTTCGTCTTATCAACTCTTCTCCTCTAACTGACTGTCTTGATTCTTTAAGTCACCGCCGCAATGTTGCATCTTTATCTGTCTTCTACCGCTGTTTTCATGCTGTCTGCTCTTCTGAACTTGCTAACTGCATGCCTTCCCCTCCTGCGGCCTCGCTGCACAAGACTCTCTACTTCTTCTATAGTAATATGTAAACTGACACACTGCCGTCCATGATGGCGAAGGTGGGCAGGTGTGGGTGTTGGCGGTGCTGGTGGAGATATCTACATGCTTGTGTGTAGATAGATAGATACATAAGCTGGTAATTTGATAGGTTCATTCATACGTAAATGGACAACAGTTCGATGGTGTATACACTGCTACAACAATAAACTTATCAATCAATCAAGTAAACATCAATGAGATTTAAAAGGCGAGTGATGAGAGTGTGGGGAACAGCGGGGGAGGGGGAGGTGGAGAGGAGACGAGCGAGGCTCCCGAGACAAGTTTGGTGTGCGTCACTGACAGGGATAAACTCTCCGTGTCAAGGCCCCATCACACCAGAGGCGGTCCTTACTACGCGCAGCAGGTTCTCAACACGTTCATAACATTTTTGAGGACGTAGTGGAGACGTGGTGGAATTGCGAAATCCCTCCACTGCTACGTATCTACCAAGCCTTTACTGCGTACGTCCCTTGATATCCCTACGATATCACTGTGTCCAATCGGGTTTAACTACGGTCATAACACGCATGTGATCAGGCTCCCGCCACGCTCACTAAGTTCCCGCCATGCTCACTGGGTTCTTACCACGTGCCCAACCAGCGCGCAATACGCTCACGTGACGCAAGCAGGAAGTGCTGCTTCCTGTCACTTCAGTTCTCGCCTCTCTTCTCTCATCAGTGGTTCTCCAGCTCTTACATCATTATATTCATTATCCTCATAACGTCATGCTGCCCAAATTAACTTCTATCTTTTCTTCTTCTTTTTCTCCGTCTTCTCTTAGCCAGCACAACAGCAGCAACATCAGCATCCAGCACAGCCAGTTGTCCATGGAGCAGGACCATCTGGTGCAGGAGTTGTTGACTCATGATGCTCAGGAGCCAAAGTGAGAGCGGTAATAACTCATGAGCAGGTGTAGGTAGCTCCTCCCTGTTCCCGCCACCCAATCAACCAAATCCTTGCTGCGTCAGTAATGCGTCAACCAAGTTATCGCTGCGTCAGTAATACGTCAAGCCGGTATGCACTAGGTCAGCAGATGGTCCATTACACATCCTCAGTCTTCTACGCTCTCTCTACGTAAATATTGAGCAGTATCAAAACTCCTCCACGTCCATGCCGTCCTCGCGGTCCTCACTGCGTCCAAGCCGGTCCTTGCCGCGTCCATGCCCGTCCTCAGCACGTCCTGGAGATTTTGCAGGACGTAGTAAGGACGGGCTGTGGTGTGATGCGGGTGTTAGTCAAGGGGGCCTTGTACTGATTAGCCTATGTGTTAGTCAAGCCACTTACTTCGTCTAGGCACATTTGTAGCATATACAACAATGATTTAGCGACCTTTAGCGACTTTTCAAGGTGGAGCTGGTGACGTAGAATATTTTCATTTGGCAACTGACCACCACCACCACCACCACCACCACCAGACGTCCATTTCATCACCAGACACGAGACCTGGGGTGGGGGGAGAGGGAGAGAAAATGTTGTGTTCTGATAAGATATTCTTATTTTTCCTCTTTCTTCTATTCTTTCCTGTCCTCTCTCTCACTCACTTATTCACTCACTTACTCACTCTCCTGCCTGAATCCTGTCCTCCACCACCACCACCACCACCATCAGTTCATTCCTCCACCACGGACACAAACACGTCTTGAAGGAAGGTTAGTCCGCCGCCCAGAGTCACCTCGGCTGTCTGGCTGGCCACCCTGCGTGCCGCGGGACCAGAGGAGCGGTGGAGGGGCGGCGGTCGGGGTTGCGGGTGTAACACTGTGTATGAATATTGTTTGTGTTTTAATTAAGGCGTGTACACACTTGTTGCATTTCCACGTATCGGATCACCGTTGCGTAGCAGTGTTGACAGGATAGTGCTTCACCGTTGCGTGTCAAAATATGACACAAAGTTACGCAACGGGTTCGATCCGCCATTTTTCGGTATTTTGGCGTCAACTCAAAGGAATGATACACAACTCACCAACCTTCGTGTGTGTGTGTGTGTGTGTGTGTGTGTGTGTGTGTGTGTGTGTGTGTGTGTGTGTGTGTGTGTGTGGACGAGGAGCGTGGGATCGTCGCGTTGCATGTTCAGTGTTGTCGTGGACGGGCATGAATATTTGTTGCAATTTTGACCCCAATTGCAGACAAACTGAAAATCAGTTGTGTGGCCACAGACAACTGCACATTTGCACTCATGGCTACGGTCAGGAACAAACTGAATGACACTGTTGCATCACTCAACGATGATACACCACGCGGAGAGGCAAAAATGGGTACAATACCCTGTTGCATCGTATTGTATCACAGTGTGATACGCAACGATGAAACGATGCGTGGAAATTCAGTAAGTGTGTACACACCTTTAGAAAGTGTTGGTGGTGATGATGTCAGTGTGCTGTGTATTGGTGGTGGTGGTGGTGATTGTGGTGGTAACTATTGGTGGTGTGTTTGCTTGTTTTGCATCGTGAATATTGATTGATTGAGTGGCTGAAAGATTGACGGATTGATGGATAGATTGCCTGTCTAACTAATAGATTCACTGACTGACTGATATTTGACTGACTGACTGACTGACTGACTGATTAAATGAATAAAATACTAACTAAATGACTGACTATCTGGCTGACTGACTGAATGACTGAATGATTGACTAACTGACTGTCTGACACACTGGTTGATTGTCTGTTTGACAAACGGCGCCTGTCCTTGGCAGAAAAAGCATCGCGCGGTACGAAGGCGCTTAGAAGTGTACCGTAGGAGGTATGTGGTGCGCGTGGCCAGGCACGTGTTGCCGTACGCGAGTGTGCACGTGTAGGGACCTGACAAGTGTGTAGAGAAAGAATGAAGGATCGGATAAGCGCCTGACACCACGTATATGTCACCCACGATTCCACCCACGCCCACGCCCGTGCTACGTGGGTCCGAAAGCGTGTAGGTCGGGAGGATGTGTCGTCAGGGACTCCCGGTTGACACGAAACAGTAGGCGAAGGTTGGCGATGCAATTGATGAGCCGATGTGTCCTCGCCTATCACTGACACACTCCCGTTCATGAGGGCGAAGATGAGCAGGTGCGGGAACTGGCAGTGGTTGTGGTGGTGGTGGTGGTGGTAGTGGCGGTGGTGGTATTTATATGCTTGTGTGAAGATAGATGGATAAGCGGGTAATTTGATGGGTTGATAGATACGGAAATGGACAGTTGGACAAACAAACAGATAGATGGATAGGCAGGCAGATAGATAAGTCAATAAATTCGTATATAATTAACAATATAGATGTGTATGTAGATAGAAAAAAGTCTATATTCCTCTACTTAGTGTCCTGTCACCCTGGTTTATTGTCAGAAATACTCGTATATCAGGCGGTAGAAATAGAGAATGAGAAAAATAGTACAGTCTGCCTTTTAAGCACCTTGTTTATTGCCTCGCGGAGTTGCCAACACTCGCTGTACAACAAGATACAATTTAATATTTCCTGCTTTGACAAATAACAAAAGCTGGACACGATAACGAAGAGGAAGATGTCACAATAACCAATAAATCGACATGTGGTATTTGTATAAGCATAGCGTCTCATTAATAAGAGATTTAGTAACAGATAGTTATCATAAACATATATACATGCGTCCTGTCTTCACAGATAACCTTTTGCTACGGCAGTAGTCTCTTAGCGGTGGTGGTGGTGAACACAGTTGTGGCGGTGGGCTATACTGACCCATGCACACCCACACCCACACACACACACACACACACACACACACACACACACACACACACACACACACACACACACAAATAAAGTGAAGTGTTGCTATATTACCGACAGTTTTCAAGAAGCACCAGCACCAAGAGACGCAGTGGCAAGCCTTCACCACAACACTCCACACTGCCTAATCTTCGTCTATTAAAGGTATTTATAAGGCTATTCAGTTAAGGTTAGGTTTTCTTTACATATGAGAGTGAAAACAGTACGCAAATATTTTCAAGTAATGGTATAAGGACCATCAAAAAGAGCAAGGCGTCTGTATTACCCTCTCATATTTGTTTCCTTCATTTACCATAGGCCAAACATGTGTCAGAATGCAGCCACCAGTCTAACATTTCATATAGCCTAGTCAAAATTTCTCTCTGTGGCTTAATTTTAGTTTGGTGAGATGATAAAGACTATATATGGATGTCCTGCCGCCACTGTTCCCGGGTTTTCTCCGGGCCGCCTCCCCGGCGGTCCCCTAGCCATCACCCTACCCCGCCATCACCCTTCTATCGCCAGCCTGCTGGGTCAAATACTTTTTTCGAATATTTCCTGACGGTAATATTGCGCTTCCATGGTATGTTTTATGGTTTCTATAAATGTTTCGTCGTGTTTGAAGTGTGTTCCGCGCCTGTGCTGGGTAAATATGTGGCGTTTAGTGGTGTTTTATGGCGTATGTTAAAGGCTTTTAACGCTCAAAATTTCCCACCTGGAGTTTTGAGCTTTTTCATTTCAAGGTATAAGTGGGCCTTTATGGTAGCAAAAGAGTGCCTGTCCTCTTTTAAGTGTGAAATCAATCTAATGAGTGAAATATGTGGACTTTGAAATGGTGTTTGGGGCTGTTGTAAAAAGCTCTTATTTTTCATTATTTTATTTGCTCACGTTTCTGCTTCTCGGTCTAACTCGCTGTAGAATGCCCTAAAAGATAGCTCAGACTCCCAGAAGTGTGATAAAATACTTGCCAAGTGAAAATGGCTTGACTTTACAGGACGTTTTAAGAGATTTATGGGTTAAAATGTTTTGTACTTTTAACGTACTTAATTTAGACCTTTTTTAAAAACCAGTTAAGCTGGAGATATTTTGATATTTTGAAAATTAGTTTAAGTATTTATCACGTCATAAAATAACAAGCATTTGGCCGTGGCTTCGTTTTTCTAAAAGTCATTTTGAAATCAAATGATTTACGTAATTTAGCCGAGTCCCCGTTCCCGTTCTCTCGGATGACCACAGCCCACCCAGGTAGTGACTCACCATAGGCCCAGGGTTGGCGCCACTTTTCCAAATCCGCAGTTCGTCAATATTTTGCCTAATATCTAGTGATTTCTACGTGTTTTCGCGTGTTTCGAGGTTCAGGTGTGTAGATAATTGTAGCAGAAGGAGGAAGAAAGGAGAAATAAAGGAGGATAAGGAGGAAGAAAGGAGAAATGGAGGAGGAAGAGGAGCAGCAGCAAAGCTACAATACTTAAGTCACCCTCCATTTCCTGAATTTTTGTCTAATATCTAACATTTTGATGTGTTTCTAGGCTCAGACGTGTGGATGGAAGGAGGAGGAGGAAGAAGAAGGAGTAACAATGGAGAAGGATGAAGAAAAAATGAGAAATAAAGGTGGAATAGGAGAAGAAGCCAAGGTGTAATATTTAGGTAAGTGTCCCTTTTAATCCTAACGTTGTTTATAATGCATACTGTTGGTTTTGGGATAGATTTGGGGTATTTTAAGCTTGTTCATTAGTGTTGCAGACTGTTTGGAGTGTTATAAGTATGCTTTGGGGTTCATTTCGTTTGTTTTCAGTATATGTTAGATCTTTTAGGTATATTTTACGTATTTTGAGAGTGTTGATTGAGGTGTGTGTAAATATTAGCATGTTTTGAGTGTGGTTTGGGAGAACTTTGAGGGGTTGGTTGGTGTTCTGAGTGGGGTTTGTGTTTGTTATGAGTGTTATAAGTGGTGGGGGGTGTTAGTGGTCTTTTGGGTGTGTGTGGGGGTTATTTCAGTAAATATTGGGTGTTTCTAGTGAGTTTGGAGGTATTTTAACCTGTTCTGTGTTTTCTTAGTGTGTTTTGGGATGTTATTGAGTTTTTAAGAGGGTTTGGGTATGTGTGGTTTGTCGTGGGTGTGTGTAAGAGTGAATTGGGCCTATACAAGGATTTTTCAGTATGTTTTGAGGCCATCAACAGGCTAGCTCAGTGTCAGTGGGCCCTTATAACAAGTGTCCATTATTGATTACCCGCTTCGTTCCCAGGTGACGACAGGCAGAATGAGGTGGACGTGGCGGAGGCTGTGGGCGGTCAATTCACGGCGCAGATTACCCACACCTTGCACCACGCTGACTGCCCGCCGCTGTTCACTAAAGTCGGGCAAGCCTGTGTCTCCGTGTTCTGCCCTGGATATAGGAGTAAAGGAAGTTGTGGTTTTTGTTGTTGTTGTTCTTGTTTTTCTGTTAAGATTTGTTTGCTCTCTCTCTCTCTCTCTCTCTCTCTCTCTCTCTCTCTCTCTCTCTCTCTCTCTCTCTCTCTCTCTCTCTCTCTCTCTCTCTCTCTCTCTCTCTCTCTCTCTTCTTCTTCTACTACTACTACTACTACTACTACTACTACTACTACTACTACCGTTCTTTGAGTGAGGATAGGTCGTGTCAGGTCACGACGCGTTACGTCAGCAGGTTCCCACGCCTGTCCCTTCTTGCATATATTCTGACCTGCTCTGTTTGGTGAGGTGACGTGGGGCAAGGCTTACCCACCAGTTGTATGGCTCTATCGGGGCGATGTGATGCAGCTGAACATTCATTTATCCTTCTACGCCACCCTTCAACCACCACCGTCAGTGTGTGTGTGTGTGTGTGTGTGTGTGTGTGTGTGTGTGTGTGTGTAGGGATGATATTGGTAACTTGGGTGTCTGTAATGTGTTTTGGGTGAGCTTTTTATATTTTGAGGTGTTGCAGGGTGTTTTGTGTTAGTTTTGAGTGATTTAAGTTGTTTGTGTGTGTGTCAGTTGTGTATGGTGTGTTTTGTGGTGTGGTGTCAGTATTGGTGCATACTGTGTGCTTGTAGTGAATTGTAAGTGCGTTTATTGGTACTATGAGGTTTTTCATGTTGGCAGTATCCAAGGGGATTTGACAAAGCTAGGTTCAATGATTTCAAATTGTTGACCATTATAACAGGTTCGGCAGTGTTCCAAATTGATATGGACAGTAAACTGAACAATTGTTTTGGTATTTTGTAAGCACGATCGACAATTTGGAAGTGATCATTGAGTGGGTAGGTTTTGTGTGGGTGGGGTTAATTCACAGTACATAAGCCGGAGAACATTAAGATGAAAATAATGACAAATATTTAATGTGATTCGCAATGTACATAGAGGTGGATGAAATTGAGCAACCTTGCTTATTGTAGGCAACATTAATGAGGACCTTTGACTGTCTGTGTGGGAGTGTAAATTTTGTTGTTTGTCGGTTACTTGTATTTCAAGGAAACACGGAGAGCTAAGATGAACAGCATTGTGGTAACTTACTGCTAGGGTTTCTCTCTTAAAACACCATCTAGTCAATCTAAATTTACCTTACGATAGTCTAAACCATGAATAATAGTGATGTTAAAATACAAAGCCAGCATTTCACCCACAGAGTGCAATAGTGGCAGAGCTGCAGACGACCCCCACACGGAAGAGCAACAACAATCAGTCAGTCAGTCAGTCAGTCAGTCAGTCAGTCAGTTCTCCCACAGTGCTGGCAGTGGTATTCCGAAGCAGCGCATGTGTGACGGCATCAATGATTGCTGCAGTAACGGAGAGGTGAGGAGAAGGCCTTGCTTTTGTCAGTATCTAACATAAGGCTTAACTCATGCCCTGAACTCCTTTGTTTCATATAAAAGTTGCAGATTTTCTTACATTGTATACACTACAATACAAAATCACAACTTGACACTACTGAAGCAAATGCCTTTCTTGTGGCAGGATGAGTTTGTGCAGCTGTGTGGCATTGAGGAGTGCCGGGAGAAGAATGTCGGGTGTGTGTGAGCCTGTTTACATCAACACTCGAGAGTCATACTACTGCCAGTGCCGGCCATGCAGGGTACAGACTCGTGTCAGAAAGTTCAAGTGTGAAGGTGAGGCCTCCTGAACTGTCAATGTCACTCTACGGTCTGTCTTCTTAAACTTGTCAGTCCTTCACCTCTTCATTTAGCAGCAGCCTAAAGAAGTTAGTGTGGTATTTTGTTATTGTTGGCATACATCAACATGCATTTTGTCTCACGAGTATTACTAAGATCAGTGATTTACGGATAGGTTGTTCTTTATGATTAAGTATAATTTAATCTTGCCATATGCATTTGTCATGAGTACTGATATAATTTTTGTAGTTTTCCTCAACGTATTGTTGAATGTGTTCCTGGAATGCGTGTAAATCTATCCATAAGTTGTAATAAATCTGTGTTTCTGAGAGTGTAATTCTCCACCCTCAGACGTTGACGAGTGCGTGGAGTCGCCCAGATCCTCTCCTGTGGACCATCCCTCAGCAGTGTTCGATCCGCCCAGCAGCAGCAACGGTCAGGAGAAGGCGGTCATTGAAGTGTCAAGTCCCCAAGCTGGCACGGTGGTGGGTGTTGTGCTGGGCTCCCTTGGGGTTCTTTGCCTAGCTGTTGGGGTAAGTCAAATAGTTTTTCACTCCTTTATGCTCTGGGGTCTTGCTGTGTATGCCTTTTTGCTGTGTTGTTCTGTGGCTAAGATCTCGTAATTAAGATGTGCATGTGATTCCTCCAAAATTTAAACAGTTCCCAAATCATTCTTGACACATTGAAAATATTCCAATACTGTATAGTTAGTCCACTCATTCTTCAGAGGTTTTTATTTATTTTTTTTTTTTTTTTTATCTCACCTGCAACATTTTGACTCTAAAGATGTTTGTCAAGTTGTTGAAGATTCGGCGACGTGTTATCATTGTACCACACGGGCTGGGATTTTCATTGAAGGAAAACTCTCTTCCAAGTCAATTTTACATATATTTCAAATATAGTAAAGTACATTCGAACAAAAACAATGAAAGTGACGCGGCACTCTGAACCAACAACAGAGAAACACGAGAGGCACCCTTAACACTCTCTCCCCACTTGAATACACCACTTAACTCCACATAATGACACCCTCGATTATATTACCACGAAACTCCGCTGCCCTGATCACATTACCCACCTGATCAGAGACCCTCGCTCACCGTGACGCGTCCACACCCCACCAATGTCCGAGTAGAGAGTGCCACTCACTCCCTTCATCCGAGATCGCGTCCTTTCCTGCCCCCCACTCAAATCTACTGCCCGCGTGCCAATTCACACAATGTTAAATACCCTGCCTTCCTTACTCTATTCCTCCGTATACATGTTGTAGTACACTTCATGCTAACACTAATATTTCTACCATGCACAACATTCCAAAATCCCTACTCACAAAGTTCCTCCGCTCGTATTAATTATGGGTTTGGTACGGCAGTTTTCCTCCTTAGGCCTACAGAGCCACCCACGCAAACCCGATCCACCTTGGCTCTCCTTAACATACCATCCTTATCGTTACATCCTCCACAATCCCTTCCCCAACCCTGTGTGCCACAAGACAACAGGCATTGAGGAGGACGCCATTTCAATATTGTTCCATCTCTTGTTCCAGGATTCAGTACTACTAACGCCAAAGAAGTGAGGCAAGTTTTTGGAGTGAGCGTGCATGACATACAACAGACACCAGACTGCTACTACTGCCGGTGTTGCCAAAGGAACAAGAGGAGGAAAGAAAGGAAGAGGAAGAAGAAAAGGGTGATTCTTGGAGACGTACCAATGAAGTTCTGAAGGTTGGCCACAGATCTTCATCACTGGTGTAGTGTATTTCATTGACCATTTGTAGATTGGGTGGATAAATTTGTTGAATTTGTAGACAGTTGTAGAGATGTAGCGGGTAAGG
Organism: Portunus trituberculatus; assembly: GCF_017591435.1. Lineage (NCBI taxonomy): Eukaryota > Metazoa > Arthropoda > Malacostraca > Decapoda > Portunidae > Portunus > Portunus trituberculatus. Next base: position 1,746,538 of record NC_059265.1, read on the forward strand.
TTTTTTGCAATGCCTTATCTATAGCAGCAGAAAACAGTAATATTTAGAAGTTATGCATAGCATTTAGGTAAAGAAAACACAAACTTTAGCTATGAGATGGAGGGATGTTGGCTAGAGGCAGTAGAGGAGGGAAAGGATTCAGGAGTAGTGATAGACAGGACTATGAAATTTTCAAAGCAATGTTTAGAAGCAAGAGCCTGGAGTATAGAGATAGATTAAAGGAATTAAACATGTTTTCATTTGAGAGGAGATGTATAAGAGGTGATATGATAGAGTTATTTCAAATGTTCTCAGATACAAACTACATAGATGTGAGATCTTTCTTTACCTTAGAGGACGGAAGTAGGACTAGAAATCATGGCAGGAAGATTAGAAAGCAAGGCTGCAGGTTAGATAGAAGAAAATATTTCTTTAGTCATAGGGTGGTAGAGCTCTGGAATGCATTGCCAGAGAGGGTTGTAAATAGCACTAGTTTGACAATGTTTAAAAACAGATTAGATAAGCACTTCAATTTATTAGATTTATAATTATGTATAGCACTGCATGATAGTTTTATAAGAAATTGACTATAGTTAAACAAGACATGATCCCCATGTATGGGGATCACAGATTGTAGAGGAATTCACTGCAGGACTTAGCCCTGTTAATGGGCCAAATATTTAGAATTAGTATATAATGTATTGTGTACTTGTAAGTGTATCTTTAAGTACTGATGACGAGGTCGCTGTGCGACTGATACAGGATAACCTAGATGGGCCCTGGTGGCCCTTTGTTATCCTATTATTTATGTTATGTTATGTTATAAATTGCTTGATAGTAAAAAGGACATTTAAATATTTTGATATTTTAAGTTTATTAGAGTCTTCATGTGGGTCCCGCAGTCCATTGCTGAGCCGCGTCACTATGACTCATGAGCGCACAATTAAAAATAACTGTCGCCCTGTGTTTTTATTTTATAATAATGAAATGTACTGCTCTTTAGCGCTGTCTATATACTAATCAACACAAAGAAAATGAGAAAAGTGCAATCTGAGTGCAGATTACAACACCATGTATTGTGCAAGTAATTGTTTCCTTCAGACCAAATGTACCCCTGAAACGTGCAATATACATGTACAGTTTGAATGTAGATGGTTGGCCTAGACCAATGATCTTAGTGGACTTAGTTATCCAGAGATGTGTGGTCCCAGAGGGCAAGGATCCATGGGACTGTGAGGAGGCGGAGCTAGCCTTTATAAGTTGTCTTAACAGCCATAAAATGCATGAGAGTAATTGATGGTCAGTGGTTAACACATGTGTGTCCTGTCTCTAACAGGTTATGTGACATCATAGTAGGACTGTTGAGTTTTGAGCCAGAAAGTCAGGTAGAATTATGGCGACAATCTGGACGTCCAGAAGGGTTGTTGTCCCAGATCAACGTCACACGGAGCTTGGGTTCTTATATGCTGTTCTTTTACTTGCCAGCCCTTGCTTTCTTGTTGCACAAGCAAGCAAACGCGGTCTGTGTGCGTGCTCATTAATTAGGACAAGTCTGTATGTGTAAGGACTCACTCACCAGGGCCCCTCACCGAAGGAGTATTATTTGAGTGGGGACGATGTAACAGTGGCGAGCTGCTCATTGTTGTCTGGTAAGCCATAAGTAATAAATAGGATCAGAGGCGAGGATGACAATGGAATAAGAGTAGTGGTCAAAATACGATTGGTTTGACCTAGCTTGTAGTCGCCAGTCGTGGTGCCTCACACTGTGATGTGAGGCTGCTCGATAGAGGATGCTAAGTAATAAGAGAATAGTTCATTATCATAACTTGTAGTATTAAGGACATATAACAGTAAGTAACAGTAGTGAAGATGTACGGAGGTTAACTTAGATGCAGAGAGGTAGTGAGATTGGTTGTTTATGTCAAAGACTGATGACGCTGCGCGTAGGATAGATAAGGACACAGAGGATCGCTGCTCATTCTGTAGGGATCAGGGATCAAGAAATAGGTGGCATGTTTCAGCTGCCTCTGAAGAGGCAGATTCTGTCTGGTCGTCAGTGAGAGAGAGTTGCACTCCGCCCTCTGATTCTCCATACATCTTATTCTGTCAAGACCCTCATTGTCGTAAGTGTTATGTTGTAGTTCATTTGCTATTTGCTACTCAGCTGAGAATTATTGTTAGGTTAATTGCTATTACACTGTGAGTTACAATACACGTATTATTGCCTTCGTGTCATTGTTCATGATTCAAATTACTACCAAGTAGTAGTTGTTTTAAGTAGTAGTAGTAGTAGTAGTAGTGGAGTGCTTCTCACTCACAGTATTGCAAGGTGTGATGTAGACGTGTCTGTGTCTGTAGTGATCACAACAACCTGTTCCTTCTTGTGTGTCTCGAAGAAAGATCACAAAAAGTGTCTTTTTTGTTTTCTGTTGTGAAGCACAAAGGTATTGTTACGTGTTTCCCAAGATGATGTTTTGTGAGTCTTTCAATGCAATACTTAATTTAAGTGTCTGGCCAGTGTCTTGTAACGTGGTGCAGTTTTTGTTACTTGTATTTATTTTTCATACCTACTGATATGACGATATCTTGTGAATGATACTCCTATATATTTCTAATGGCAACACAATATCTCTTGATATAATAAAATGCATAATGTATCGACTTGTTTTCCTATCAGTTGAAAGAGATGCAAAACAATATCTGGTTTGCAAGTGAAGCGAAATTAGTCAACAATTTGTTGCATGGCGCCACAGCGTCTGAGGTGATATGATGCCACAATATAGTGGCATGGAAATACTAGTAGTAATGTGTAAACTGACACACTGCCCTCCATGATGGCGAAGGTGGGCAGGTGTGGGTGTTGGCGGTGCTGGTGGAGATATCTACATGCTTGTGTGTAGATAGATAGATAGATAAGCTGGTAATTTGATAGGTTCATTCATACGTAAATGGACAACAGTTCGATGGTGTATACACTGCTACAACAATAAACTTATCAATCAATCAATTAAACATCAATCGGATTTAAAAGGCGAGTGATGAGAGGGTGGCAGGTGAGGCTCTCGAGACAAGTTTGCTCTGCGTCACTGGGAGGGATAAACGGTCCTTATTAGAGTCAACGGGGCCCTATACTGATTAGCCTATGTGTAAGTCAAGACAATTACTTCGTGTAGGAACATTTGTAGCATGTACAACAATGATTTAGCGACCTTTTAGCGACTTTTCAAGGTGGATCTGGTGACGTACAATATTTCCATTTGGCAACTCACCACCACCACCACCACCACAATCAGTGACCAGACGTCCATTTCCTCACCAGACACGAGACCTGTGAACACGGTGACCGCCCCACTTGCCCCACCTAGTCCACCAGCTCCACCTGCTCAGTGAAAGGGTGAGTCTATTAATAGAGTGGAGGTAACAAACATGATGGGACAGTGATGGGACGGTAATGGGGCGGATAGTTTAATAGAAAGCTGTATAATAATGCACTGAAGGGGTGACGTGACGTGTGGGAGTGAGTGGATAGTGAAGGGTAGTGAATTAATGGTGCCACAGTGTCATTAGTGATGGGACGGTGATGCGACAGTGACGGGGTGGACAGGCTGTACTAGGAAGGTGTGTCGTGCATTGAAGGAGTCACATGTGGACAGTTAGCTGGTGGAGGGTAGTTAAGGTAGTTAATTAGGCGTATGGTAGTTATAATGCGTGGGGAGGGTGGTTGTGTACTGTAGGTGTTATGTGTGTGTGTGTCCTCTCTCTCTCTCTCTCTCTCTCTCTCTCTCTCTCTCTCTCTCTCTCTCTCTCTCTCTCTCTCTC
>NC_059265.1:1750835-1756863 GCF_017591435.1 Portunus trituberculatus
TCGCTACGATATCACTGTGTCCAATCGAGTTTAATTAATGGCATAACACGCATGTGATCAGGCTCCGCCACGCTCACTGATTCCCGCCATGCTCACTGGTTCCTTACCACGTGCCCAACCAGCGAGAATAGGCTCACGTGAACGCAAGCAGGAGGTGCTGCTGTCCTGTCACTTCAGTTCTCGCCACTCTTCTCTCATCACGTGGATCTCCAGTGTCTTGAGTCACTTCGTTATATTAATGAGGCGGCTGCGGGCAACGTCATGGGCTGACTAGGGAAGCTTCAAACTTTCCATCAGGGGTCTGTGGTAATGACCAAACTGGAGCGACTTTTCAAGGTGGAGCTGGTGACGTAGAATATTTTCATTTGGCAACTGATCACCACCACCACCACCACCACCACCACCACCACACCAACCCATTTCATCACCAGACACAACCGGGGTGGGGGAGAGAGGAAAATGTTGTGCTCGAAAGATATTTTTTTTTTTCTTTCTTTTTCTTTCCTTCCCTTTTCACCCTTTTCACTCACTCACTCCACTCCTCGTTGTCCCCACCACCAACCACCAAAGTTCATTTGGAAAAATTTGAAGGACCCGCCCAGAGTCATGGTTCTGGCCCAATTGCCGCGGGACCAGAGGAGCGGTGGAGGGGCGGGGTCGGGTTGCGGGTGTAACACTGTGTATGAATATTGTTTGTGTTTTAATTAAGGCGTGTACACACTTGTTGCATTTCCACGTATCGGATCACCGTTGCGTAGCAGTGTTGACAGGATAGTGCTTCACCGTTGCGTGTCAAAATATGACACAAAGTTACGCAACGGGTTCCATCCGCCATTTTTCGGTATTTTGGCGTCATCTCAAAGGAATGATACACAACCAAACCTTCGTGTGTGTGTGTGTGTGTGTGTGTGTGTGTGTGGGGGAGGGGGGATCGTCCAGTTGCATGTTCAGTGTTGTCGTGGACGGGCATGAATATTTGTTGCAATTTTGACCCCAATTGCAGACAAACACAAAATCAGTTGTGTGTATCCTTGTCACGTTTTGATACAGTTCCGTCACATGCTGGAATTTCAAGTCAGTCAACACAGTATTGTTTCATTACAAATATGTAGACACCCACCAACTCCGTCATTCATTTTTCCTTTTATTGATTGATGTTCATGAATAAAACTAAACGTCCCAGACAACTGCACATTTGCACTCATCTACGGTCAGGAACAAACTGAATGACACTGTTGCATCACTCAACGATGATACACCACGCGGATAGGCAAAATGGGTACAATCCCGTTAGTATTGTATCCGTGTTGGTGGGATGATGTCAGTGGCTGTGTATTGGTGGTGGTGGTGGTGGTATTTGGTGGTTTTGGGTGTGTTTGTTTTTTGCATCGTGAATATTGATTGATTGAGTGGCTGAAAGATTGACGGATTGATGGATAGATTACCTAATAGATTCACTGACTGACATTTTGGACTGACTGACTGACTGACTGATTTAAATGAATAAAATACTAACTAAATGACTGACTATCTGGCTGACTGACTATTTGGCTAACTGACTGAATGGGCAGATGCGGGAACTGGCAGTGGTTGTGGTGGTGTTGGTGGTGGGTGGTGGGTATTTATATGCTTGTGTGAAGATAGATGGATAAGCGGGTAATTTGATGGGTTGATAGATATGTAAATGGACAGTTGGGCAAATACAAACAGATAGATGGATAGGCAGGCAGATAGATAAGTCAATAAATTCGTATATAATTAATAATAGATGTGTATGTAGAAAGAAAAAGTCTATATTCCTCTACTTAGTGTCCTGTCACCCTGGTTTATTGTCAGAAATACTCGTATATCAGGCGGTAGAAATGGAGAATGAGAAAATAATACAGTCTGCCTTTTAAGCACCTTGTTTATTGCCTCGCTGGGTTGCCAACACTCGCTGTACAACAAGATACAATTTAATATTTCCTGCTTTGACAAATAACAAAAGCTGGACACGATAACGAAGAGGAAGATGTCACAATAACCAATAAATCGACATGTGGTATTTGTATATGTATAGTGTCTCATTGATAAGAGATTTAGTAACAGATAGTTATCATAAACATATATACATGCGTCCTGACTTCACAGATAAGTTCCGGCTACGGCAGTCTTCTAGGTGGTGGTGGTGAACACAGTTGTGGCGGTGGGCTATACTGACCCATGCACATCCACACCCAGAGACACACACAGCACACGCACAACAGACACACACACACACACACACACACTGACAGTGTTGCACATACACACACACACACACACACAAATACCGACAATTGTTGCAATATTACCGACAGTTTTCAAAGAGCACCAAGAGGCAATCAGTTTGAAAAACCGAAAGCCTTCACCACACTGCCTAATCTTCGTCTATTAAAGGTATTTATAAGGCTATTCACGTAATGTTAGGTTTTCTTTACATATGAGAGTGAAAACAGTACGCAAATATTTTTAAGTAATGGTATAAGGAGCCTTAAAAGAGCAAAACGTCTGTATTACCCTCTCATATTTGTTTCCTTCACTTACCCTCGGCCAAACATGTGTCACAAGGTAGCCACCAGTCTACTATTTAATTTAGTCTAGTCAAAATTTCTCTGTGTGGCTTAATTTTGGTTTGGTGAGATGATAAAGGCTATATATGGATCTCCCGCCGGTGTTGCCTCCAGGCCGCTTCCCCCTTCGGTCCCCTAGCCTACACCCTACACCCGCCCTCACCCACCCGTCACCAGCCAGTTGGGTCAAATACTTTTTTTCGAATATTTCCTGACGCTAATATTACGCTTCCATGGTATGTTTTTATGGTTTCTATAAATGTTTCGTTGTGTTTGAAGTGTGTTCCGCGCCTGTGCTGGGTAAATATGTGGTGTTTAGTGGTGTTTTATGGCGTATGTTAAAGGCTTTTTAACGCTCAAAATTTCCCACCTGGAATTTTGAGCTTTTTCATTTCAAGGTATAAGTGGGCCTTTATGGTAGCAAAAGTGCCTGTCCTCTTTAAGTGTGAAATCAATCTATTGAGTGAAATATGTGGACTTTGAAATGGTGTTTGGTGCTGTTGTAAAAGCTCTTATTTTCTTTATTTTATTTGCTCACGTTTCTGCTTCTCGGTCTAACACGCTGTAGAATGCCCTAAAAAGATAGCTCATTTTCCTGAAATGTGATAAATTTCGATAATTGAATATGGCTGGACTTTACAGGACTTTATAAGAGATTTATGGGTTAAAATGTTTTTGTACTTTTAACGTACTTAATTTAAACCTTTTAAAACCAGTTAAGCTGGAGATATTTTGATATTTTGAAAATTAGTTGAAGTATTTATCACGTCATAAAATAACAAGCATTTGGCCGTGGCTTCGTTTTTCTAAAAGTCATTTTGAACTAATAACTAGTAGTTTCTACGTGTTTTCATTGGGTTTCTAGGTTCAGGTGTATAGATAATTGTAGCAGAAAGAGGAAGAAACTTGAAATAAAGGAGGATAAAGAGGAAGAGGAGAAAGGGAAGAGGAAAAGGAACAGCAGGAAAGCCATAATACTTAAGTCACCCTCCATTTCCTGAATATTTTGTCTAATATCTAGTGTTTTGATGTGTTTCTAGGCTCAGACGCGTGGATGGAAGGAGTAGGAGGAAGACGAAGGAGTATCAATGGAGAAGGATGAAGAAAAAATGAGAAATAAAGGTGGAATAGGAGAAGAAGCCAAGGTGTAATATTTAGGTAAGTGTCCCTTTTAATCCTAAGGTTCTTTATAATGCATACTGTTGGTTTTGAGATAGATTTGGGGTATTTTAAGCTTGTTCATTAGTGTTGCAGGCTGTTTTGAGTGTTATAAGTATGCTTTGGGGTTCATTTTTTTTTTCAGTATATGTTAGATCTTTTAGGTATATTTTACGTATTTTGAGAGTGGATTGAGGTGTATGTGAGTATCAGCATGTTTGAGTGTGGTTTGGGAGAGCTTTGAGGGGTTGGTTGGTGTTCTGAGTGTGGTTTGGGTTTATTATGAATGTTATAAGTTGTGGGGGGGGTGTTAGTGGTCTTTTGGGTGTGTGTGGGGGTTATTTCAGTAAATATTGGGTGTTTCTAGTGATTTTGGAGATATTTTAACCTGTTCTGTGTTTTCTTAGTGTGTTTGGGATGTTATTGAGTTTTTTAAGAGGGTTTGGGTTTTTCAGTATGTTTTGAGGCTCTCAACAGGCTAGCTCAGTGTCAGTGGGCCCTTATAACAAGTGTCCTTCTGTTTTGGGTTAGTTTTGAGTGATTTAAGTTGTTTGTGTGTGTGTCAGTTGTGTATGGTGTGTTTTGTGGTGTGGTGTCAGTATTGGTGCATACTGTGTGCTTGTATTGAATTGTAAGTGCGTTTATTGGTACTATGAGGTTTTTCATGTTGGCAGTATCCAAGGGGATTTGACAAAGCTAGGTTCAATGATTTCAAATTGTTGACCAATATAGTAGGTTCAGCAGTGTTCCAAATTGATATGGACAGTAAACTGAACAATTGTTTTGGTATTTTGTAAGCACGATCGACAATTTGGAAGTGATCATTTAGTGAGTAGGTTTGTGTGTGGGTGGGGTTAATTCACAGTACATAAGCCGGAGGAACATTAAGATGAAAATAATGACAAATATTTAATGCGATTCGCAATGTATATAGAGGTGGATGAAATTGAGCAACCTTGCTTATTGTAGGTAACATTAATGAGGACCTTTGACTGTCTGTGTGGGAGTGTAAATTTTGTTGTTTGTCGGTTACTTGTATTTCAAGGAAACACGGAGAGCTAAGATGAACTGCATTGTGGTAACTTACTGCTAGGGTTTCTCTCTCTTAAAACACCATCTAGTCAATCTAAATTTACCTTACAATAGTCTAAACCATGAATAATAGTGATGTTATAATACAAAGCCAGCATTTCACTCAGAGTGGAATAGTGGCAGAGTTGCAGACGACCCCCGCACGGAAGTGCAACAACAATCAGTCAGTCAGTCAATCACTCAGTCAGTTCTTCCACAGTGCTGGCAGTGGCATACCTAAGCAGCGCATGTGGGACGGCATCAATGATTGCTGCAGTAACGGAGAGGTGAGGATAAGGCCTTGCTTTTGTCAGTATCTCACACAAGGCTTAACTCATGCCCTGAACTCCTTTGTTTCATATAAAAGTTGCAGATTTTCTTACATTGTATACAGTACAATACAAAATCACAACTTGACAGTACTGAAGCAAATGCCTTTCTTGTGGCAGGATGAGTTTGTGCAGCTGTGTGGCATTGAGGAGTGCCGGGAGAAGAATGTAGGGTGTGTGTGAGTCTGTTTACATCAACACTCGAGAGTCATACTACTGCCAGTGCCGGCCATGCAGGGTACAGACTCGTGTCAGAAAGTTCAAGTGTGAAGGTGAGGCTTCCCTGAACTGTCAATGTCACTCTACGGTCTGTCTTCTTAAACTTATCAGTCCTTCACCCCTTCATTTAGCAGCAGCCTAAAGAAGTTAGTGTTATTCAATCTTGCCATATGCATTTGTCATGAGTACTGATATATTTTTTGTAGTTTTCCTCAATGTATTGTTGAATGTGTTCCTGGAATGCGTGTAAATCTATCCTCAAGTTGTAATAAATCTGTGTTTCTGAGAGTGTAATTCTCCACCCTCAGACGTTGACGAGTGCGTGGAGTCGCCCAGATCTTCTCCTGTGGACCATCCCCTCAGCAGTGTTCGATCCGCCCAGCAGCAGCAACGGTCATGAGAAGGCGGTCATTGAAGTGTCAAGTCCCCAAGCTGGCACGGTGGTGGGTGTTGTGTTAGGCTCCCTTAGGGTTCTTTCCCTAGCTGTTGGGGTAAGTCAAATAGTTTTTCACTTCTTTATACTGTGGGTTCTTGCTCTGGATGTGTTGTGGCTGTGCTGTGGCAAAGATGGCGTAATTAAGCAGTGGGTGAGATTCTTCAAACTTTAAACTATTCCAAATTGTTCTTGACACACTGAGAATATTCCATTACTACAAAGTT